>NC_069505.1:449357668-449480168 GCF_027579735.1 Bombina bombina | reverse complement strand
CACTTGGTTCTCATGCTGTGTCTCACGGCATGAGAACGAGGTTCCCATTGGAGCCTATGGAAGCGTGCTCTTTTTAGCGTAAAGCATCCGTGCAATGCGAATACGAGCGGGGGACTTCACTGTGTGCAGCACTGAGTCATCTAATATTCTGTTACCGTTGATTATATACACATTATATACACTATGGTGCAGCACTAATATTCTGTTACCGCTGGTTATATACACATTATATACAATATGATATAGCACTAATATTCTGTTACCGCTGGTTATATACACATTATATACAATGTGGCGCAGCACTAATATTCTGTTACCGCTGGTTATATACACATTATATACAATGTGGCGCAGCACTAATATTCTGTTACCGCTGGTTATATACACATTATATACAGTGTGGCGCAGCACTAATATTCTGTTACCGCTGGTTATATACACATTATATACAATGTGGTGCAGCACTAATATTCTGTTACCGCTGGTTATATACACATTATATACACTATGGTGCAGCACTAATATTCTGTTACCGCTGGTTATATACACATTATATACAATGTGGTGCAGCACTAATATTCTGTTACCGCTGGTTATATACACATTATATACAATGTGGTGCAGCACTAATATTCTGTTACCGCTGGTTATATACACATTATATACAATGTGGTGCAGCACTAATATTCTGTTACCGCTGGTTATATATACATTATATACAATATGGTGCAGCGCTAATATTCTGTTACCGCTGGTTATATACACATTATATACAATATGGTGCAGCACTAATATTCTGTTACCGCTGGTTATATACACATTATATACACTATGGTGCAGCACTAATATTCTGTTACCGCTGGTTATATACACATTATATACAATATGGTGCAGCACTAATATTCTGTTACCGCTGGTTATATACACATTATATACAATATGGTGCAGCACTAATATTCTGTTACCGCTGGTTATATACACATTATATACAATATGGTGTAGCACTAATATTCTGTTACCGCTGGTTATATACACATTATATGCAATATGGTGCAGCACTAATATTCTGTTACCGCTGGTTATATACACATTAAATACAGTATGGTGCAGCACTAATATTCTGTTACCGCTGGTTATATACACATTATATACAATACGGTGCAGCACTAATATTCTGTTACCGCTGGTTATATACACATTAAATACAGTATGGTGCAGCACTAATATTTTGTTACCGCTGGTTATATACACATTATATACAATACGGTGCAGCACTAATATTCTGTTACCGCTGGTTATATACACATTAAATACAGTATGGTGCAGCACTAATATTCTGTTACCGCTGGTTATATACACATTATATACAATACGGTGCAGCACTAATATTCTGTTACCGCTGGTTATATACACATTATATACAGTATGGTGCAGCACTAATATTCTGTTACCGCTGGTTATATACACATTATATACAATATGGTGCAGCACTAATATTCTGTTACCGCTGGTTATATACACATTATATACAATATGGTGCAGCACTAATATTCTGTTACTGCTGGTTATATACACATTATATACAATGTGGTGCAGCAATAATATTCTGTTACCGCTGGTTATATACACATTATATACAATATGGTGCAGCACTAATATTCTGTTACCGCTGGTTATATACACATTATATACAATATGGTGCAGCACTAATATTCTGTTACCGCTGGTTATATACACATTATATACAATATGGTGCAGCACTAATATTCTGTTACCGCTGGTTATATACACATTATATACAATATGGTGCAGCACTAATATTCTGTTACCGCTGGTTATATACACATTATATACAGTATGGTGCAGCACTAATATTCTGTTACCGCTGGTTATATACACATTATATACAATATGGTGCAGCACTAATATTCTGTTACCGCTGGTTATATACACATTATATACAATGTGGTGCAGCACTAATATTCTGTTACCGCTGGTTATATATACATTATATACAATATGGTGCAGCACTAATATTCTGTTACCGCTGGTTATATACACATTATATACAATGTGGTGCAGCACTAATATTCTGTTACCGCTGGTTATATACACATTATATACAATGTGGTGCAGCACTAATATTCTGTTACCGCTGGTTATATATACATTATATACAATATGGTGCAGCACTAATATTCTGTTACCGCTGGTTATATACACATTATATACAATATGGTGCAGCACTAATATTCTATTACCGCTGGTTATATACACATTATATACACTATGGTGCAGCACTAATATTCTGTTACCGCTGGTTATATACACATTATATACAATATGGGGCAGCACTAATATTCTGTTACCGCTGGTTATATACACATTATATACAATATGGTGCAGCACTAATATTCTGTTACCGCTGGTTATATACACATTATATACAATATGGTGCAGCACTAATATTCTGTTACCGCTGGTTATATACACATTAAATACAGTATGGTGCAGCACTAATATTCTGTTACCGCTGGTTATATACACATAATATACAATATGGTGCAGCACTAATATTCTGTTACCGCTGGTTATATACACATAATATACAATATGGTGCAGCACTAATATTCTGTTACCGCTGGTTATATACACATAATATACAATATGGTGCAGCACTAATATTCTGTTACCGCTGGTTATATACACATTATATACAATATGGTGCAGCACTAATATTCTGTTACTGCTGGTTATATACACATTATATACAATATGGTGCTGCACTAATATTCTGTTACAGCTGGTTATATACACATTATATACAATATAGTGCAGCACTAATATTCTGTTACCGCTAGTTATATACACATTATATACAATATAGTGCAGCACTAATATTCTGTTACCGTTGGTTATATACACATTATATACACTAAGGTGCAGCACTAATATTCTGTTACCGCTGGTTATATACACATTAAATACAGTATGGTGCAGCACTAATATTCTGTTACCGCTGGTTATATACACATTAAATACAGTATGGTGCAGCACTAATATTCTGTTACCGCTGGTTATATACACATTATATACAATATGGTGCAGCACTAATATTCTGTTACCGCTGGTTATATACACATTATATACAATATGGTACAGCACTAATATTCTGTTACCGCTAGTTATATACACATTATATACATTATGGTGCAGCACTAATATTCTGTTACCGCTGGTTATATATACATTATATACAATATGGTGTAGCACTAATATTCTGTTACCGCTGGTTATATACACATTATATACACTATGGTGCAGCACAAATATTCTGTTACCGCTGGTTATATACACATTATATACAGTATGGTGCAGCACTAATATTCTGTTACCGCTGGTTATATACACATTATATACAATGTGGTGCAGCACTAATATTCTGTTACCGCTGGTTATATACACATTTTATACAGTATGGTGCAGCACTAATATTCTGTTACCGCTGGTTATATGCACATTATATACAATACGGTGCAGCACTAATATTCTGTTACCGTTGGTTATATACACATTATATACAGTATGGTGCAGCACTAATATTCTGTTACCGCTGATTATATACACATTATATACAATATGGTGCAGCACTAATATTCTGTAACCGCTGGTTATATACACATTAAATACAATATGGAGATAGAAAGAATTTAGAAGGAGTGCCAAACAGGGAGGCTATAGTACTTATGATGTTGTTTAAATGTGATAATGAGTAGTTAATGGATTAGCCACTAGTTCATTAAGAAATGAATGAATCACTCAGAACTATACGTTTTTAAAAAAATATATATTTGATACAATAAACTATGAGTTTGGATAGAAATAATGTATATATATATATATATATTATCAGGTTATCAAACACAAATTAGATACATAAATTAGGAAAACATCTGCGCATGTCCCTTTGAGCGCAAAATACAATTTAAAAAGCCTAAAGCACAATTTAAAATTATCTTGTGATATCTGTTAGACTAGTACATCCACTCGGAGGGCATCTAATAGAGCAACAGTAACATAGAGTGGATTTTGGAAAGTCAATAAATATAGTGATACAGTGTATCAGTGTAAAAACGAAAGTAGAATAAGAACACTTGTTAAGTGTGAATAGCAGAAATACAATGTATCAGTGCGAGAACAATAATAGTAGATTAAAGAGACAAAATTATTATAGAAGAAATGAGAGAGTAGTATATACCACTTATAAACCTCACAGTGCCTCCCTCTTAACAAATTATATCTTACTAAAAAGGAGAGAGAAAAATATTAGAGAATACAATAATCCTCTAAAAAAGAAAGGGAATAAAAACGGCACACATATGGGCCTCGATCCGATATAAATCGTCGCCCGCAAAAGCCGGCGACGCCAATATTTGCGCGGGTTTGGTATCCTATATACGGCGTAACTTAGAAGTTACGCGCGTATATTTCTGCCTTCACCCGTCGTTTTTTGGCCCATAGACTGACATACAAAACACGCGCAGTTTGGTATCCAATATACGGCGTAAGGACTTATGCGCGCAGATTTCAGAAAATCTACTCCATTCTCATCTCGCCACAAATTGAAGGCGCAGCAACCCTTGCACTGACTTAGAAACCAACGTAACTCTCTGAAGGCCTAACAAGTGCATGCTTAACAACATACATATCAGCAGCTTGATCACAAATAGTTAACCTCTTCAAAGCATTTATTATTCCTGCCCCTGCAAGTTTGTCAAACCAATCACAAAGGGGTCATCATGGGGCACAAGGGGTCAATCATGGGGCACAAGGGGTCAATCATGGGGCACAAGGGGTCAATCATGGGGCACAAGGGGTCATCATGGGGCACAAGGAGTCAATCATGGGGCACAAGGAGTCAATCATGGGGCACAAGGGGTGCTGGAAGCCCTACAATCCCCTGTTGTTCTGTCTACACATGCTGATTCTATAGTTGCTGCTGAGGTCCATGGTGATGGTGCTGCCCCTGCTGCAGCTGGTCATCGAATTACATACTGCAGATTTCCACTGCATGTAAGTGAAACTACTACATCCCACCCCCATTCCCTTAACCACCCTAATTACTGAAAATATATCATTAGTTCAATTCATGTTTTGGTCACTATGATTTATTGACTATCATTTCGAGGAATGAAAATGGATGTTTATACCTTATGTTCACACCTTTTGTAAAAACATTATTATTTAGATATATATATATATATCTATGTGCAGGGATAGGCAAGGTGTCCTTCACTAAAAGTCTTTACCTTAGAAAATGTCCGCCACACCCTTGGCTCGTGCCTATCCCTGCACATGGGTCAATTTCTATTGGATGTGAGAAACCTTGATTTACATCTTAAAAGTGAATATCACTATATGTACCCTTCATACACAACTATGTGATGTGGTTTAGAGAACATGAATATGTCATAAACATGATGATATTACCCTTTTTGGGCCATTTCCACACAGGCCTTATTATATTTTTCAAAAATATTAGTGTACTAAAACACCCCTCACATGGATGTGAATGACAATTATATGGTAAATAACAGAGGACAAGATTTAGGATGAAATATAACAATATTTTTTTTTTTTTAGGCTTCTTAGATGAGGGGGCTGAGGTGCCTGGAGTGGCTTTCCTGCCTCTCCTGGGTTGTGTGGATTCAGAGGATTCTGCAGGAGTGCTGGCCACAGATGAGAGGCTGGAGGCAATGTCCTGCTGGTGTGTGAAATGCTCCACCAACACACCCAACAGTTGGTTTTGTTCCCGCCATCTGTTGTCACTCTGCATGTCCGAAATAACTCTCAGCATCTGAGATTGGTTCTGGACGATACCACTTAAAGATGCTGCCATGTCCCGTTGCAGCTCAATGGAACGCTGTAGTAAAGTCTGTTGGCTCCTGTAAAACCTGCGTTCGTCTCTCTGCATTCTCTCGCAGGTTGATGTGAGCCTCTCGCAGGTTGATGTTTGCCTCCTCTGGAGGGCAATGTATTCGTCGCCCAGGGCAGAAGTCAGAGGATCTAAAGGCTGTTCACCAGCAGGGATTCTAGGCGCAGGTTCACCTCTAGCTGCTGTTGCATCTGGAACAATGTCAGCTGTTGCTTCAGGAGGAACAATGCTGGCTGTTCCTTCAGGAGGAACAATGCTGGCTGTTGCTTCAGGAGGAACAATGCTGGCTGTTGCTTCAGGAGGAACAATGCTGGCTGTTGCTTCAGGAGGAACAATGCTGGCTGTTGCTTCAGTAGGGACAATGCTGGCTGTTGCTTCAGGAGGAACAATGCTGGCTGTTGCTTCAGGAGGAACAATGCTGGCTGTTGCTTCAGGAGGAACAATGCTGGCTGTTGCTTCAGGAGGAACAATGCTGGCTGTTGCTTCAGGAGGAACAATGCTGGCTGTTGCTTCAGGAGGAACAATGCTGGCTGTTGCCTCAGGAGGAACAATGTTGGCTGGTGCCTCAGGAGGAACTACCACAGCTATATGCTCCTCTTCATATGCTGGAGCTCTTCCAAGGGAAGCGGATGGTGGAGCTCTCCGGGTGGACTGGTAGTCCCATTGACGACTGGTGTGCGACCACTCAGCCTGACCAGTTTGTATGTCCTGGTGGTAAAAGTCCTGACTGGCCTGATATTGGGAGGGGGGGGGTAAAGACATCTACCCTTTGGGGATGCCTTGGCTGCCCCTCATAACCAAAGGAATAGTCCTCCGGCCAGGGCTCCTCTTCAAATCTTGGTGGCATGACATATGGGTCCTCAACAGAGGCAATCCAACCCACCTCATGCCTGGGAGCATACTGTTGAGGGATTCTCTGGCCTGGTGGTTGTGCTGGAGCCATCCTCTGGCCTGATGGTTGCGGTGGATGCATGGCCGTTTGCACCCTGGTGACAGGAGGTTCTGTGGAGGAGTCAAATGATGAGAGGTATTAGTACAATCATATATATATCCATGTGGGCATACAATGTACATTGATGCATGCTAGGGCCTATACTCATTCTCATATCAAACTCTATAACATGCATGTGCACATTGTGATTTGTGATATGAGGGATTTTAATATGCAAAGTATACATGTATGTGTTTCATACAATAGTTCAGTGATGGAAAAAATGTGTTCTTTAAGTGACACTATGGTCACACAATTTCCTTTAGCCTGATGTAGGCACATAACATGCTTTCTTGAGCTAAAAGTATTGTGATGGCTATATTGTCCATTTACTGAAAACTCTACATGTGGCTTGTGGCCTGTGTTACTCCGAGACATGTTAGTATTTCACTATTCCACCTCATATCATGAACTTCAATGTGTTAAGTAGCATTAAATGGACATTAAACCCATTTGTATTCTTTCATGATTCAGCTAGAGCATGCAATTTTAAACAACTTTGTAATTTACTTCCATTACCTAATTTGCTTCATTCTCTTGATATTCTTAGCTGAAAAGCATATCTAGATAGGCTCAGAAGCTGCTGATTGGTGGCTGCACATCAATGCCTCATGTGATTGGCTCACCCATGTGCATCGATATTTAATAAACAAAGAATAACAAAATAATGAAGCAAATTACATAATAGAAGTAAATTGGGATGTTGTTTAAAACTGTATTCTCTATCTGAATAATGACATAAAAAGCTTTGGTTTAATGTCCCTTTAATGTGAAATCTAATTGTAGATGTTTTTGTTAGTAGGCCAAATACCATGCTCCTCATTGTGTACATGAATGTGTGACATTAAAGGGATAGTAAACCCAAAGATGTTCTTTTATGATTCAGATAGAACATATAATATTAAACAACTTTCCAATTCATTTTGATTATCAAATTTGCTTCATTCTCTTGTTATCCATTGCTGAAGGAACAGCATTGCACTACTGGCAGGAATCTGAACACATCTAGTTAGCCAATCACAAGAGACAAATATGTGCAGGCACCAATTAGCAGCAGCTCCCACTGGTGTATGATATGTGCATATTCTTTTTCAACAGCAGATACTAAGAGAACAAAGCACATTTGAAAATAGAAGTGAATTTAAAAGTGTCTTAAAAATACATGTTCTATCTGAATCAGCCAAGTTTAAGTTTGACTTTCCTATCCCTTTAAAGGATATTATATCTCAAATACATATAATACTGGTATGTGGGATGTTACTCATCAGCATGCTGTGCTGATGTTGCAGTCCCTGAGTCACGAGCCCCTGGAAGTCCACGGACTGCTGTGACGCTCAGGGACCTGCGAATGAGCTCCTGCCACTCATTATATTCCGCCTCCTGGTGAGGACCACCGCCTGTTCCCCTCTGGTGCATGGCTTCTTGGCCTATTTTCTCCTTGACCCGCCTCTTGCAGTCATTCCACCTTTTCTTGAGCCCATCCACATTCCTCCTCTGCTGGGCCACGCCGTTGACTGCCTCCTTAACCCTCAGCCATGCATCTTTACGCCTTCGGGCAACTCCTTTGCCCTTCTCTTGGCCAAAGAGGGCAGTGTGGTTCTCCAGGACGGCCTGGACTAGCGCGAGGTTTTCTGCAAAAGAGAAGTTGGGGCACCTCATGCGCTCCTCGTCCTGGGCCGCCTGGCTCCCTCCCTGGGATGTCCCTGGTGTGGGTTCCTCCCTATCCTCTCCCTCCTCCCCCCTTCTATCCCCATGTGCACCCTCTATCCCTCTTCTGAGTGTGCCTGGCCTTGGGGCAGCCCCACTCCCATCCTCCCTTCTAGCTCTCCCTCTCCCCACTCCACTCACTCCCTGACGGGGACCCTGCTGCTCCTCCTGTCCATAATCCTCTCCCTGCAACTCCCCTTCCCTCCTCCCCCCGCCCTAGCTCTCCCTGTCATCCTCAAACTACACACACTCACACTCACTCCCACTTCAATCACACACAATCACAACCAAACACTCAGCCTATCACACTGTAAAAGATAAAAAAATGGTGTTAGAAAAAAAAAGTGTTGTGTATTTTGTATATGTGTGTATGCAAAATGTGTGCAATATGTAAAAAAAGTGTAAGTAAATGTACAGGCTTACCAATCCAACAATCCGACCTAACTAACTTAATGAAATGCTCCTCTCTCACTACTCTTACCACTAATCTCTACTCACTGTAGTGTGCTGTAGCTCCAAGAACCAACCAAACACACTAAAGAAAATGGCCGCTGCGCATGGGTTTATGTATGAATTTTGAATGGCGTAATTACGTGTCGCATCTTTTAGAATTGGCCGTTGTTTTTTTACGATTCGTAGGCTCATTTGCATAAAACTTCACTTTATTGAGACTTTACGTGAACAAAATACTGGCGTAAGTACTTGCAACGACTAAAATGTCTATTTGCGCACATTTTAGTTGATCACAGGTTTTTCCTACTTACGCCAGTTTAGCATCTGACGGCGCAGTATGTTGGATAGGTTGAGTTGCGAGGTCAAATTACGGGCGGCGCGGGTTCCCTCGCGCCGAAAACTACGACCTATATCGGATCGCGCCCATGAGGTGAATTCAACAATTTATTAAACTCGTATAGCATTTACAAAAGAAGTTTGCCCAAACATGCCCTGCCATCTCAAAAATAAAGCAGAAACATGCAACCACACCACTATATACAAAATAAAACCAGAACTACATCTCATATCAATATAACAGAAGCCTGTATCATTAAATCACACAATTGGTACCAGTTTCTGAATCGGATAGCTATAAAATCCAAAACGGGTAGAGCTCTAATATATCACTTATACATGCAGAGGTAAAGTAACACCACAGAGCTGCATAAATATGTGATATATATATATATATATATGAAAAAAGATGGGTGTAGGTTTGGCGCTGGAGAACCGCCCTATCAATACTTCTAACCTAGAGTGTGTTTCTGGCTGCCTACGAATGTCTAGCCAGTGTGAATTGTGCCCCCAAGTACTCTTCACCTGTTAGATATAATATGGAAAAAATGGTTGGGGAAAGGGAAAGGGGATAAATTCGAATGGCGCCACACTCTGGAATAAAGCTCAATATGTAATTAAAAATACGGCTGATAATGGGAAATCAAGGTGATTAGATATGATATATTGTTATAGTGATGGTGCAAAATGTATAGAAACCAAACACAAGGAATTGATATGATATAGAATAAATGATTGTATGTCACTTATCTGTATATGTCAGAAAAATACCTTCCTCAGAACAAGTTGTGATGAAGATAATATATATAAAGATGTTTCGATTCAATGAAACATTAATAGTATATGTGTACTAGTAATAATTATAATACTGTTGTTACTGGTAATGCCACAGGATTACTAAAGTAAAATAAAGATAGTGTGTCATATGATTACACACAAAACAGACCCATGTATAGCTAATAGAGTGAATATACAATCACATTTCCGTTATATTAATAATGCTCAGGGTCTCAAAATGTAAGAAACAATATTAGTAGTACAAAAATTCATAAATTGGGGTCACAGTAGAAAATGTTACTAAAAAATGAAATATTAATTACAAATTAAGAATAAAAAATAAATAAAGAGTAAAAAAGGATCACCTAATATCGTAATAACGTAATATTGGATACACAGTGAAAATAATGTGTGTTGAACGTCCTAATTGACAAAATGAAACTACTATGAGTGAGTATTATTATAGTCCATATCAAATGTGCAGTACTTCAACTTGATAATGCTTCAATCCACAACGTTCCCGTTGGGAGCTTACTTACACTCCTTCACCTCAATCTCATGAGGTAAGTGCCGCGTAGTGTACAGATAAGTCTCCTTCCCGGTATCGGCTGTAGGTATGAGATGTGTTGTCTTTTCAATACTGTTCTCTCCTCTCACCGCTCTTTCCCCACAGTGCATGCAATCATATAAGAAAAAGGACATACGATAGTGCAACACTGTTTCAAAATGACACACTATTTATTAATGTCTAACGATGTATGCTTACATCAAGAACCCTCAATATTATGAGGTAAATTAAAACTTTAAAACTTTAAAATCCTTTTGCTAGATTGCGGGGGCACGGTGCTGGTCACATATGCACACAGTGCAAACTTAGCATAAGGTAAGACACAATCCTGACGCGTTTCGAAGGGACACAAGCAATTCAGCCCTTCTTCCTCAGAGGTATTTGAAATCAGGACGCGTCAGGATTGTGTCTTACCTTATGCTAAGTTTGCACTGTGTGCATATGTGACCAGCACCGTGCCCCCGCAATCTAGCAAAAGGATTTTAAAGTTTTAAAGTTTTAATTTACCTCATAATATTGAGGGTTCTTGATGTAAGCATACATCGTTAGACATTAATAAATAGTGTGTCATTTTGAAACAGTGTTGCACTATCGTATGTCCTTTTTCTTATATGATTGCATGCACTGTGGGGAAAGAGCGGTGAGAGGAGAGAACAGTATTGAAAAGACAACACATCTCATACCTACAGCCGATACCGGGAAGGAGACTTATCTGTACACTACACGGCACTTACCTCATGAGATTGAGGTGAAGGAGTGTAAGTAAGCTCCCAACGGGAACGTTGTGGATTGAAGCATTATCAAGTTGAAGTACTGCACATTTGATATGGACTATAATAATACTCACTCATAGTAGTTTCATTTTGTCAATTAGGACGTTCAACACACATTATTTTCACTGTGTATCCAATATTACGTTATTACGATATTAGGTGATCCTTTTTTACTCTTTATTTATTTTTTATTCTTAATTTGTAATTAATATTTCATTTTTTAGTAACATTTTCTACTGTGACCCCAATTTATGAATTTTTGTACTACTAATATTGTTTCTTACATTTTGAGACCCTGAGCATTATTAATATAACGGAAATGTGATTGTATATTCACTCTATTAGCTATACATGGGTCTGTTTTGTGTGTAATCATATGACACACTATCTTTATTTTACTTTAGTAATCCTGTGGCATTACCAGTAACAACAGTATTATAATTATTACTAGTACACATATACTATTAATGTTTCATTGAATCGAAACATCTTTATATATATTATCTTCATCACAACTTGTTCTGAGGAAGGTATTTTTCTGACATATACAGATAAGTGACATACAATCATTTATTCTATATCATATCAATTCCTTGTGTTTGGTTTCTATACATTTTGCACCATCACTATAACAATATATCATATCTAATCACCTTGATTTCCCATTATCAGCCGTATTTTTAATTACATATTGAGCTTTATTCCAGAGTGTGGCGCCATTCGAATTTATCCCCTTTCCCTTTCCCCAACCATTTTTTCCATATATATATATATATATATTCTATATAAGTCGCATATAGCAAAGTACAGGTAATAAAACATCAAATGAATTGTATCTAGCATTACAGGCATACATAGCCTTGCTTAAACAAACGGCAGGATACAATACAGATGAAATAATCCTCTTATGAATCCAATTTATAATAACCTGTGATCACAGAGTAAATGTATACAGTTTGGAACAAGACAAGAAACATATACATATACATGGGCAAGCAAGCAAATATAAAGTTCATGCAATGCTAACAAAAGTTAATTCACCTCCTCCCTATGATGAATGTAGAAATGGGAGGGGTCAGCCTCCAAAAATCACCTGATTGGACAGGCTGTGCTGTTAGCAAGACAAAGCAATCTTCATACTGAATACAAAGTATCCGTTTGAATCAAAAGATATACTTTTAAGCAAATGATTGCAACTTTTAGGCGTGTGTGGGATACACATCTGATCTTACCATAGATGTACCAAGCAGGCCATTCTGCTACACCATGTGTTCACACAGATAATAAACAACGCCTCACACTGGATATTTCTTTTGCAAATGCAGAAATCTTCGTAATGCATATTATATACCCGTTCTTAGCAAGAGATGTACCTTAGGCAGCAAATTGCATAGTGAGCATACACAAAGTATACAGGTGATCTTACCACAGATGTACCAAACTTTATATAGCAAGCTATCAGTTCCACTCCACTTTATATTCACACAGGTAGTGAGCCACGCCTCACACTTAGTACTTTGTATGCTTTCTTACCAAGATGTACCAATAACGTGATATAAGAGCAATAATCCACATCAAAGATTGTATTTTAGTGCATGCATAGGGTATAGCATAGGTCTTACCGTAGATGTACCATTCGTCCTATGTCATGCAGTCCATTCTGTTCCAAAATTGCCATACAGAAGGAAGGTTACAGCATTCACCACGCTGAGCTCAGTGCATCTGGTCTCTCCACAGGTGCATCCAATCAGCAGGATAACACCTCTAGACCTGCAAATCACAAACTGTGCAATCTTACCACAGATGTACCATTTGGAGCACAGCAGTATATCAGCTTTGTTAACTTAATGCAGAGTTGCTCACACTGTTACAAACCAATGATAACAGGTAGTAAAAAATGAGAGTAGTTCACACATAGAATATCATGAAGTATAGTCGACTCTTCTCCATGATAAAACACACACAAGTGCCAACTTGCATGTATAAGTGATATATTAGAGCTCTACCTGTTTTGGATTTTATAGCTATCCGATTCAGGAACTGGTACTAATTGTGTGATTTAATGATACAGGCTTGTATTATATTGATATGAGATGTAGTTCTGGTTTTATTTTGTATATACTGGTGTGGTTGCATGTTTCTGCTTTATTTTTGAGATGGCAGGGCATGTTTGGGCAAACTTCTTTTGTAAATGCTATATGAGTTTAATAAATTGTTGTATTCACCTCATATGTGTGCCGTTTTTATTCCCTTTCTTTTTTAGAGGATTATTGTATTCTCTAATATTTTTCTCTCTCCTTTTTAGTAAGATATAATTTGTTAAGAGGGAGGCACTGTGAGGTTTATAAGTGGTATATACTACTCTCTCATTTCTTCTATAATAATTTTGTCTCTTTAATCTACTATTATTGTTCTCGCACTGATACATTGTATTTCTGCTATTCACACTTAACAAGTTTTCTTATTCTACTTTCGTTTTTACACTGATACACTGTATCACTATATTTATTGACTTTCCAAAATCCACTCTATGTTACTGTTGCTCTATTAGATGCCCTCCGAGTGGATGTACTAGTCTAACAGATATCACAAGATAATTTTAAATTGTGCTTTAGGCTTTTTAAATTGTATTTCTCCAACATAGGTGTGTCCGGTCCACGGCGTCATCCTTACTTGTGGGATATTCTCTTCCCCAACAGGAAATGGCAAAGAGCCCAGCAAAGCTGGTCACATGATCCCTCCTAGGCTCCGCCTACCCCAGTCATTCTCTTTGCCGTTGTACAGGCAACATCTCCACGGAGATGGCTTAGAGTTTTTTAGTGTTTAACTGTAGTTTTTATTATTCAATCAAGAGTTTGTTATTTTAAAATAGTGCTGGTATGTACTATTTACTCAGAAACAGAAAAGAGATGAAGATTTCTGTTTGTATGAGGAAAATGATTTTAGCACCGTAACTAAAATCCATGGCTGTTCCACACAGGACTGTTGAGAGCAATTAACTTCAGTTGGGGGAACAGTGTGCAGTCTCTTACTGCTTGAGGTATGACACATTCTAACAAGACGATGTAATGCTGGAAGCTGTCATTTTCCCTATGGGATCCGGTAAGCCATGTTTATTAAGATAGTAAATAAGGGCTTCACAAGGGCTTATTAAGACTGTAGACTTTTTCTGGGCTAAATCGATTCATTATTAACACATATTTAGCCTTGAGGAATCATTTAATCTGGGTATTTTGATAAGATTATATCGGCAGGCACTGTTTTAGACACCTTATTCTTTAGGGACTTTCCCTAATCATTGTCAGAGCCTCATTTTCGCGCCGGTATGGCGCACTTGTTTTTGAGAACAATGGCATGCAGCTGCATGTGTGTGGAGCTCTGATACATAGAAAAGTCTTTCTGAAGGCATCATTTGGTATCGTATTCCCCTTTGGGCTTGGTTGGGTCTCAGCAAAGCAGATTCCAGGGACTGTAAAGGGGTTAAATATAAAAACGGCTCCGGTTCCGTTATTTTAAGGGTTAAAGCTTCCAAATTTGGTGTGCAATACTTTTAAGGCTTTAAGACACTGTGGTGAAATTTTGGTGAATTTTGAACAATTCCTTCATACTTTTTCGCAATTGCAGTAATAAAGTGTGTTTAGTTTAAAATTTAAAGTGACAGTAACGGTTTTATTTTAAAACGTTTTTTGTGCTTTGTTATCAAGTTTATGCCTGTTTAACATGTCTGAACTACCAGATAGATTGTGTTCTGACTGTGGGGAAACCAAGGTTCCTTCTCATTTAACTATATGTATTTTATGTCATAAAAAAATTTAGTAAAAATGATGCCCAAGATGATTCCTCAAGTGAGGGGAGTAAGCATGGTACTGCATCATCCCCTCCTTCGTCTACACCAGTCTTGCCCATACAGGAGGCCCCTAGTACATCTAGTGCGCCAATACTCCTTACTATGCAACATTTAACGGCTGTAATGGATAATTCTATCAAAAACATTTTAGCCAATATGCCCACTTATCAGCGAAAGCGCGACTGCTCTGTTTTAGAAAATTCTGTAGAGCATGAGAACGCTGATGATATGGTTTCTGAAGGGCCCCTACACCAGTCTGAGGGGGCCAGGGAGGTTTTGTCTGAGGGAGAAATTTCAGATTCAGGAAACATTTCTCAACAAGCTGAACCTGATGTGATTACTTTTAAATTTAAGTTGGAACATCTCCGCGCTCTGCTTAAGGAGGTGTTATCCAATTTGGATGATTGTGATTATCTGGTCGTTCCAGAACCACTATGTAAAATGGAAAAGTTCTTAGAGGCCCCGGGGCCCCCCGAAGCTTTTCCTATATCCAAGCGGGTGGCGTACATTGTTAGTAAAGAATGGGACAGGCCCGGTATACCTTTAGTACCTCCCCCCATATTTATAAAATTGTTTTCCTATAGTCGACCCCAGAAAGGACTGATGGCAGACAGTCCCCAAGGTCGAGGGGGCGGTTTCTACTCTACACAAGCGCGCCACTATACCCATAGAAGATAGTTGTGCTTTCCAAGATCCTATGGATAAATAATTAGAAGGTCTGCTAAAGATGTTTGTTCAGCAAGGTTCCCTTCTACAACCAATTGCATGCATTGTCCCTGTCACTGCAGCCGCGTGTTTCTAGTTTGATGAGCTAGGAAAGGCGATTATTAGTAATTCTTCTTCTTATGAGGAGATTATGGACAGAATTCGTGCTCTTAAATTGGCTAATTCTTTCACCCTAGACGCCACCTTGCAATTGGCTAGGTTAGCAGCGAAAAAATTCTGGGTTTGCTATTGTGGCGCAGAGCGCTTTGGTTAAAATCTTGGGCAGCGGATGCGTCTTCCAAGAACAAATTGCTTGACATTCCTTTCAAGGGGAAAACACTCTTTGGCCCTGACTTGAAAGAGATTATCTCTGATATCACTGGGGGCAAGGGCCACGCCCTTCCTCAGGATAGGTCTTTTCAAGACCAAAAATAAACCTAAGTTTCGTCCCTTTCGCAGAAACGGATCAGCCCCAAGGGCTACGTCCTCTAAGCAGGAAGGTAATACTTCTCAAGCCAATCCAGCCTGGAGACCTATGCAAGGCTGGAACAAAGGAAAGCAGGCCAGGAAACCTGCCACTGCTACCAAGACAGCATGAAATGCGGGCCCCCGATCCGGGACCGGATCTGGTGGGGGGCAGACTCTCTCTCCTCGCTCAGGCTGGGGCAAGAGATGTTCTGGATCCTTGGGCGCTAGAAATAGTCTCCCAAGGTTATTCTCTGGAGTTCAAGGGGCTTCCTCCAAGGGGGAGGTTCCACAGGTCTCAGTTGTCTTCAGACCACATAAGAAGACAGGCATTCTTACATTGGGTAGAAGACCTGCTAAAAATGGGAGTGATTCATCCTGTTCCATTAGGAGAACAAGGGATGGGGTTCTACTCCAATCTGTTCATAGTTCCCAAAAAAGAGGGAACGTTCAGACCAATCTTAGATCTCAAGATCTTGAACAAGTTTCTCAAGGTTCCATCGTTCAAGATGGAAACCATTCGAACACTTCTTCCTTCCATCCAGGAAGGTCAATTCATGACCAAGGTGGATTTCAAGGATGCGTATCTACATATTCCTATCCACAAGGAACATCATCGGTTCCTAAGGTTTGCATTCCTGGACAAGCATTTCCAGTTCGTGGCGTTTTCTTTCGGATTAGCCACTGCTCCTAGGATTTTCTCATAGGTACTAGGGTCCCTTCTGGCGGTGCTAAGACCAAGGGGCATTGCTGTAGTACCTTACTTGGACGACATTCTGATTCGAGCGTCGTCCCTTCCTCAAGTAAAGGCTCACACGGACATTGTCCTGGCCTTTCTCAGATCTCACGGATGGAAAGTGAACATGGAAAAGAGTTCTCTATCTCCGTCAACGAGGGTTCCCTTCTTGGGAACTATAATAGACTCCTTAGAAATGAGGATTTTTCTGACAGAAGCCAGAAAAACAAAACTTCTGGACTCTTGTCGGATACTTCATTCCGTTCCTCTTCCTTCCATAGCGCAGTGCATGGAAGTGATAGGTTTGATGGTAGCGGCAATGGACATAGTTCCTTTTGTGCGCATTCATCTAAGACCATTACAACTGTTCATGCTCAGTCAGTGGAATGGGGACTATTCAGACTTGTCTCCGAAGATACAAGTAAATCAGAGGACCAGAGACTCATTCCGTTGGTGGCTGTCCCTGGACAACCTGTCACAAGGGATGACCTTCCGCAGACCAGAGTGGGTCATTGTCACGACCGACGCCAGTCTGATGGGCTGGGGCGCGGTCTGGGGATCCCTGAAAGCTCAGGGTCTTTGGTCTCGGGTAGAATCTCTTCTACCGATAAATATTCTGGAACTGAGAGCGATATTCAATGCTCTCAAAGCTTGGCCTCAGCTAGCGAGGGCCAAGTTCATACATCAACCATCAGGGGGGAACAAGGAGTTCCCTAGCGATGGAAGAAGTGACCAAAATCATTCTATGGGCGGAGTCTCACTCCTGCCACCTGTCTGCTATCCACATCCCAGGAGTGGAAAATTGGGAAGCGGATTTTCTGAGTCGTCAGACATTGCATCCGGGGGAGTGGGAACTCCATCCGGAAATCTTTGCCCAAGTCACTCAACCGTGGGGCATTCCAGACATGGATCTGATGGCCTCTCGTCAGAACTTCAGAGTTCCTTACTACGGGTACAGATCCAGGGATCCCAAGGCGGCTCTAGTGGATGCACTAGTAGCACCTTGGACCTTCAAACTAGCTTATGTGTTCCCGCCGTTTCCTCTCATCCCCAGGCTGGTAGCCAGGATCAATCAGGAGAGGGCGTCGGTGATTTTGATAGCTCCTGCGTGGCCACGCAGGACTTGGTATGCAGATCTGGTGAATATGTCATCGGCTCCACCATGGAAGCTACCTTTGAGACGAGACCTTCTTGTTCTAGGTCCGTTCGACCCACTCCAGCTGACTGCTTGGAGATTGAACGCTTGATCTTATCAAAGCGAGGGTTCTCAGATTCTGTTATTAATACTCTTGTTCAGGCCTGAAAGCCTGTAACCAGAAAAATTACCACATAATTTGGTATATCTGTTGGTGTGAATCTGCAGGATTCCCTTGGGACAAGGTTAAGATTCCTAAGAGTCTATCCTTCCTTCGAGAAGGATTGGAAAAAGGATTATCTGCAAGTTCCTTGATGGGACAGATTTCTGCCTTGTCTGTGTTACTTCACAAAAAGCTGGCAGCTGTGCCAGATGTTCTAGCCTTTGTTCAGGCTCTGGTTAGAATCAAGCCTGTTTACAAAATTTTGACTCCTCCTTGGAGTCTCAACCTAGTTCTTTCAGTTCTTCAGGGGGTTCCGTTTGAACCCTTACATTCCGTTGATATTAAGTTATTATCTTGGAAAGTTTTGTTTTTGGTTGCAATTTCTTCTGCTAGAAGAGTTTCAGAATTATCTGCTCTGCAGTGTTCTTCTCCTTATCTGGTGTTCCATGCAGATAAGGTGGTTTTGCGTACTAAACCTGGTTTTCTTCCAAAAGTTGTTTCTAACAAAAACATTAACCAGGAGATAGTTGTGCCTTCTTTGTGTCCTAATCCAGTTTCAAAGAAGGAACGTTTGTTGCACAACTTGGATGTAGTTCGTGCTCTCAAATTTTACTTAGCAGCTACTAAGGATTTCAGACAAACTTTGTCTTTGTTTGTTGTTTATTCTGGTAAACGGAGAGGTCAAAAAGCAACTTCTACCTCTCTCTCCTTCTGGATTAAAAGCATTATCCGATTGGCTTATGAGACTGCCGGACGGCAGCCTCCTGAAAGAATCACAGCTCACTCCACTAGGGCTGTGGCTTCCACATGGGCCTTCAAGAACGAGGCTTCTGTTGATCAGATATGTAAGGCAGCGACTTGGTCTTCACTGCACACTTTTTCTAAATTTTACAAATTTGATAATTTTGCTTCTTCTGAGGCTAATTTTGGGAGAAAGGTTTTGCAAGCCGTGGTGCCTTCCATTTAGGTGACCTGATTTGCTCCCTCCCTTCATCCGTGTCCTAAAGCTTTGGTATTGGTTCCCACAAGTAAGGATGACGCCGTGGACCGGACACACCTATGTTGGAGAAAACAGAATTTATGTTTACCTGATAAATTACTTTCTCCAACGGTGTGTCCGGTCCACGGCCCGCCCTGGTTTTTTTAATCAGGTCTGATAATTTATTTTCTTTAACTACAGTCACCACGGTAACATATGGTTTCTCCTATGCAAATATTCCTCCTTAACGTCGGTCGAATGACTGGGGTAGGCGGAGCCTAGGAGGGATCATGTGACCAGCTTTGCTGGGCTCTTTGCCATTTCCTGTTGGGGAAGAGAATATCCCACAAGTAAGGATGACGCCGTGGACCGGACACACCGTTGGAGAAAGTAATTTATCAGGTAAACATAAATTCTGTTTTTGCGCTCAAAGGGACATGCGCAGATGTTTTCCTAATTTATGTATCTAATTTGTGTTTGATAACCCGATAATATATATATATATACATTATTTCTAACCGAACTCATCGTTTATTGTATCAAATATATTTTTTTTTTTTTAAAAAACGTATACTTCTGAGTGATTCATTCATTTCTTAACGAACTAGTGGCTAATCCATTAACTACTCATTATCACATTTAAACAACATCATAAGTACTATAGCCTCCCTGTTTGGCGCTCCTTCTAAATTCTTTCTATCTCTTGTTATAACTTATAACGACCGTATTGGGCGGTTGTTTTCTAGAAGTTGAGCCAGTACTTTATTTTTTGGCGCTGTCCACTACAAACCATTCCCACTTCTAGTTATTTCGATTATATACAATATGGTGCAGCACTAATATTCTGTTACTGCTGGTTATATACACATTATATACAATATGGTGCAGCACTAATATTCTGTTACCGCTGGTTATATACACATTATATACAATATGGTGCAGCACTAATATTCTGTTACTGCTGGTTATATACACATTATATACAATATGGTGCAGCAATAATATTCTGTTACCGCTGGTTATATACACATTATATACAGTATGGTGCAGCACTAATATTCTGTTACCACTGGTTATATACACACTATATACAGTATGGTGCAGCACTAATATTCTGTTACCGCTGGGTATATACACATTATATACAATATGATGTAGCACTAATATTCTGTTACTGCTGGTTATATACACATTATATACAATATGGTGCAGCACTAATATTCTGTTACCGCTGGTTATATACACATTATATACAATATGGTGCAGCACTAATATTCTGTTACCGCTGGTTATATACACATTATATACAATATGGTGCAGCACTGATATTCTGTTACCGCTGGTTATATACACATTATATACAATATGGTGCAGCACTAATATTCTGTTACCGCTGGCTATATACAAATTATATACAATATGTTGCTGCACTAATATTCTGTTACCGCTGGTTATATACACATTATATACAATATGGTGCAGCACTAATATTCTGTTACCGCTGGTTATATACACATTATATACAATATGGTGCAGCACTAATATTCCGTTACCGCTGGTTATATACACACTATATACAATATGGTGCAGCACTAATATTCCGTTACCGCTGGTTATATACACATTATATACAATATGGTGTAGCACTAATATTCTGTTACTGCTGGTTATATACACATTATATACACTATGGTGCAGCACTAATATTCTGTTACCGCTGGTTATATACACATTATGTACAATATGGTGCAGCACTAATATTCTGTTACCGCTGGTTATATACACATTATATACTATATGGTGCAGGGCTAATATTCTGTTACCGCTGGTTATATACACATTATATACACTATGGTGCAGCACTAATATTCTGTTACCGCTGGTTATATACACATTATATACAATATGGTGCAGCACTAATATTCTGTTACCGCTGGTTATATACACATTATATACAATATGGTGCAGCACTAATATTCTGTTACCGCTGGTTATATACACATTATATACAATATGGTGCAGCACTAATATTCTGTTACCGCTGGTTATATACACATTATATACAATATGGTGCAGCACTAATATTCTGTTACTGCTGGAAATATACACATTATATACAATATGGTGCAGCACTAATATTCTGTAACCGCTGGTTATATACACATTATATACAATATGGTGCAGCACTAATATTCTGTTACTGCTGGTTATATAGACATTATATACAATATGGTGCAGCACTAATATTCTGTTACCCCTGGTTCTATACACATTATATACAATATTGTGCAGCACTAATATTCTGTTACCGCTGGTTCTATACACATTATATACAATATTGTACAGCACTAATATTCTGTTACCACTGGGTATATACACATTATATACAATATGGTGCAGCACTAATATTCTGTTACCGCTGGTTATATACACATTATATACAATATGGTGCATCACTAATATTCTGTTACCGCTGGTTATATACATTATATACAATATGGTGCAGCACTAATATTCTGTTACCGCTGGTTATATACACATTATATACAATATGGTGCAGCACTAATATTCTGTTACCGCTGGTTATATACACATTATATACAATATGGTGCAGCACTAATATTCTGTTACCGCTGGTTATATACACATTATATACAATATGGTGCAGCACTAATATTCTGTTACCAATGGTTATATACACATTATATACAATATGTTGCTGCACTAATATTCTGTTACAGCTGGTTATATACACATTATATACACTATGGTGCAGCACTAATATTCTGTTACCGCTGGTTATATACACATTATATACAATATGGTGCAGCACTAATATTCTGTTACCAATGGTTATATACACATTATATACAATATGGTGCTGCACTAATATTCTGTTACAGCTGGTTATATACACATTATATACACTATGGTGCAGCACTAATATTCTGTTACCGCTGGTCATATACACATTATATACAATATGGTGCTGCAATAATATTATGTTACAGCTGGTTATATACACATTATATACAGTATGGTGCAGCACTAATATTCTGTTACCACTGGTTATATACACACTATATACAGTATGGTGCAGCACTAATATTCTGTTACCGCTGGTTATATACACATTATATACAATATGATGCAGCACTAATATTCTGTTACTGCTGGTTATATACACATTATATACAATATGGTGCAGCACTAATATTCTGTTACCGCTGGTTATATACACATTATATACAATATGGTGCAGCACTAATATTCTGTTACCGCTGGTTATATACACATTATATACAATATGGTGCAGCACTGATATTCTGTTACCGCTGGTTATATACACATTATATACAATATGGTGCAGTACTAATATTCTGTTACCGCTGGCTATATACAAATTATATACAATATGGTGCTGCACTAATATTCTGTTACCGCTGGTTATATACACATTATATACAATATGGTGCAGCACTAATATTCTGTTACCGCTGGTTATATACACATTATATACAATATGGTGCAGCACTAATATTCCGTTACCGCTGGTTATATACACACTATATACAATATGGTGCAGCACTAATATTCCGTTACCGCTGGTTATATACACATTATATACAATATGGTGTAGCACTAATATTCTGTTACTGCTGGTTATATACACATTATATACACTATGGTGCAGCACTAATATTCTGTTACCGCTGGTTATATACACATTATGTACAATATGGTGCAGCACTAATATTCTGTTACCGCTGGTTATATACACATTATATACTATATGGTGCAGGGCTAATATTCTGTTACCGCTGGTTATATACACATTATATACACTATGGTGCAGCACTAATATTCTGTTACCGCTGGTTATATACACATTATATACAATATGGTGCAGCACTAATATTCTGTTACCGCTGGTTATATACACATTATATACAATATGGTGCAGCACTAATATTCTGTTACCGCTGGTTATATACACATTATATACAATATGGTGCAGCACTAATATTCTGTTACCGCTGGTTATATACACATTATATACAATATGGTGCAGCACTAATATTCTGTTACTGCTGGAAATATACACATTATATACAATATGGTGCACCACTAATATTCTGTAACCGCTGGTTATATACACATTATATACAATATGGTGCAGCACTAATATTCTGTTACTGCTGGTTATATAGACATTATATACAATATGGTGCAGCACTAATATTCTGTTACCGCTGGTTATATACACATTATATACAATATGGTGCAGCACTAATATTCCGTTACCGCTGGTTATATACACACTATATACAATATGGTGCAGCACTAATATTCCGTTACCGCTGGTTATATACACATTATATACAATATGGTGTAGCACTAATATTCTGTTACTGCTGGTTATATACACATTATATACACTATGGTGCAGCACTAATATTCTGTTACCGCTGGTTATATACACATTATGTACAATATGGTGCAGCACTAATATTCTGTTACCGCTGGTTATATACACATTATATACTATATGGTGCAGGGCTAATATTCTGTTACCGCTGGTTATATACACATTATATACACTATGGTGCAGCACTAATATTCTGTTACCGCTGGGTATATACACATTATATACAATATGGTGCAGCACTAATATTCTGTTACCGCTGGTTATATACACATTATATACAATATGGTGCAGCACTAATATTCTGTTACCGCTGGTTATATACACATTATATACAATATGGTGCAGCACTAATATTCTGTTACCGCTGGTTATATACACATTATATACAATATGGTGCAGCACTAATATTCTGTTACCGCTGGTTATATACACATTATATACAATATGGTGCAGCACTAATATTCTGTTACTGCTGGAAATATACACATTATATACAATATGGTGCAGCACTAATATTCTGTAACCGCTGGTTATATACACATTATATACAATATGGTTCAGCACTAATATTCTGTTACCGCTGGTTATATACACATTATATACAATATTGTGCAGCACTAATATTCTGTTACTGCTGGTTCTATACACATTATATACAATATTGTACAGCACTAATATTCTGTTACCGCTGGGTATATACACATTATATACAATATGGTGCAGCACTAATATTCTGTTACCGCTGGTTATATACACATTATATACAATATGGTGCATCACTAATATTCTGTTACCGCTGGTTATATACATTATATACAATATGGTGCAGCACTAATATTCTGTTACCGCTGGTTATATACACATTATATACAATATGGTGCAGCACTAATATTCTGTTACCGCTGGTTATATACACATTATATACAATATGGTGCAGCACTAATATTCTGTTACCGCTGGTTATATACACATTATATACAATATGGTGCAGCACTAATATTCTGTTACCAATGGTTATATACACATTATATACAATATGTTGCTGCACTAATATTCTGTTACAGCTGGTTATATACACATTATATACACTATGGTGCAGCACTAATATTCTGTTACCGCTGGTTATATACACATTATATACAATATGGTGCAGCACTAATATTCTGTTACCAATGGTTATATACACATTATATACAATATGGTGCTGCACTAATATTCTGTTACAGCTGGTTATATACACATTATATACACTATGGTGCAGCACTAATATTCTGTTACCGCTGGTCATATACACATTATATACAATATGGTGCTGCACTAATATTCTGTTACAGCTGGTTATATACACATTATATACACTATGGTGCAGCACTAATATTCTGTTACCGCTGGTTATATACACATTATATACAATATGGTGCAGCACTAATATTCTGTTACCAATGGTTATATACACATTATATACAATATGGTGCTGCACTAATATTCTGTTACAGCTGGTTATATACACATTATATACACTATGGTGCAGCACTAATATTCTGTTACCGCTGGTCATATACACATTATATACAATATGGTGCTGCAATAATATTATGTTACAGCTGGTTATATACACATTATATACACTATGGTGCACCACTAATATTCTGTTTCTTTATGAAAAGAATCTTTGACAATGATCATTCCGAGCCAGCTCCACGACTTCAAATACTCCATGAGTGCTGGTACCTGCCTTTCTTCGGAGTGTATCATCCACGTAAGCCAAAACAAATCAGGGTAGTGTTCAACTCCAGTGCCAAGCATCAATGCTTATCTCTGAACGATGTTCTTCTCACTGGTCCTAACCTGAACCCATTCATTGACGATGATGGCATGTTAAGGGTTGGAGGACGATTAAACAAGGCTAAGTTGGGAGGTCAAGAACAGAATCCTCTCATTATACCCGCTTGCAATAATACCACTACTTTGCTCATACGGCACTACCATGAAGGGGTTAAGCACCAAGGTAGACATTTCACAGAGGGTGCCATAAGAGCTGCAGGCCTTTGGATTATAGGAGCAAAAAGACAGATTACAGCTACACTGCATAGCTGTGTTCAGTGCCGTAAACTAAGAGGTAAACATCAGCAACAGCAAATGTCAGATTTGCCAGCTGACAGGTTAAGTACTGACCCACCTTTCACTCATGTTGGTTTGGATGTCTTTGGACCATGGATGGTAACAGCCCGCAGAACTCGAGGTGGCCAAGCAAATAGCAAACGTTCACTTGCATGAGTGTGCATGCAGTACACATTGAAGTAATAGAATATATGGATGCCTCAAGTTTCATAAATGCTCTAAGGCGATTCCTTGCCATCAGAGGACCAGTCAAAACATTAAGATCTGATTGGAACTAATTTCGTTGGAGCCTGTCGAAAGCTACATCTCAACTCTAGGCCAATTCAAGACCTTTTAACTGAAAAGGGCTGTACATGGATTTTCAATCCTCCTCAGTCTTCCCATATGGGTGGCTCCTGGGAGAGAATGATGGGTATCACACATAAAATACTGGACTTCATGCTTATGGACTTGAAATCCACAAGACTCACCCATGAGATTCTAACCACCTTCCTGGCAGAAGCATCTGCCATAATCAATTCAAGACCACTTGTTCCAGTGTCTGTAAATCCAGAGGCCCCAACTCTCCCCTCTCCAGCTACTCTTCTTACCTAGAAGCTTGGGTCTGTTCCTGTTCCCCCTGGAGACTTTAAAACAGGAAATCTGTGTTACAATCAGCGGAAGCGAGTACAGCATCTTGCCAACTGCTTCTAGAATCGTTGGAAGATGGAGTATCTCTCTACTCTGCAAGGACACAGGAAATGGCAACGTCTGAACCCTGACATCAAGGTTGGAGATCTCGTTCTCCTCAAGGACCAGCAAGCTGAAAGAATCGAATGACCCATGGGATCGATTGTAAAGAGCATTCCTAGTGATGATGGAAAGGTGCGTAAGGTGGAGGTGAAAGTTGCAAGACAACAAGGGACTATAAAAACTTTCATCAGGCCGATCACAGAACTTATCTTGCTCTTGCCCTTTGGAGACTGAGCTTACTTATGTATGCTGTTGGATTCTTCTTGTGACTTCAAGAAGGAAGTATCTTGAACTTTAATTGACACAACTTGAAGTCTTATATTATAGTTGTTCTTGCATTATATGTATGTTCTCCTTATATCTTTCAGGTCTTCAAGACATCTCTGCAAATTACATTGTTATGCATAACTTCAGTTATGATTTAAATAGTGACATTTACTATGCCAGACGGGGAGTGTGCTGCCTCAATGGGCATAGAATATTACATAGCCTCTGTTATTATTCATGTTGTTATAGTTAAGAAATTATATATTTTTATGCCATTTTTCTCAAGGCTTCCCTATGTTTATTCTGTACTGCCATCTAGTGACCCTTTTTGGTAATGCTCCTGTTTTCTAGAATATCTTACATCTGACCTTATTATGCATTTCCTTTTGGTGTATTGCTCCGCTCTTGTAGTTTGATGATGTTTTCCTGTGTCATGGCTGCAGCTAACAGGCCTCATGTAACAAGCACTCATGTTAATACATTGCAAGCTACGATCAGTATCATCTTTTGACCGCTTAAATACTGTAACCATTCATTTATCTGCTGTATTTTATTATCTGCTGTAACTTGATATTCAGAATAAAGAAACTTTGTGGATGGACAAGGTATTGGTGAGTTCAGCTATCTGACAAGGATTGTCTGAAGTGATTGTATCTTCTTATACAGGCCAGGCATAGAGGTCTAAGCAAGGGATAGATCATTATTACAAGTATCTGAGTCAGAATAATACACATTATATACAATATGGTGCAGAACTAATATTCTGTTACCGCTTGTTATATATACATTATATACAATATGGTGCAGGGCTAATATTCTGTTACCGCTTGTTATATACACATTATATACAATATGGTGCAGGGCTAATATTCTGTTACCGCTTGTTATATATACATTATATACAATATGGTGCAGCGCTAATATTCTGTTACCGCTAGTTATATACACATTATATACAATATGGTGCAGCACTAATATTCTGTTACCACTGATTATATACACATTATATACAATATGGTGCAGCACTAATATTCTGTTACCGCTGGTTATATACACATTATATACAATATGGTGCAGCACTAATATTCTGTTACCGCTGATTATATACACATTATATACTATATGGTGCAGGGCTAATATTCTGTTACCGCTGGTTATATACAAATTATATACAATATGGTGTAGCACTAATATTCTGTTACTGCTGGTTATATACACATTATATACAATATAATGCAGCACTAATATTCTGTTACTGCTGGTTATATACACATTATATACAGTATGGTACAGCACTAATATTCTATTACCGCTGGTTATATACACATTATATACAGTATGGTGCAGCACTAATATTCTGTTACCGCTGGTTATATACACATTATATACAATATGGTGCAGCACTAATACTCTGTTACCGCTTGTTATATACACATTATATACAATATGGTGCAGCACTAATATTCTGTTACCGCTGGTTATATACACATGATATATAATATGGTGTAGCACTAATATTGGAACTATCGATTAACTGCCTACTGTAATTACAGGGCGTCTAGAGGAAAACCCTGACACTGGGCTATTAAATGTGAAGGAAGAGGATGAGATAGATGACATGAATAGTCATCAGCCTGAAATACATTGGTCCCTCCCTGCCGGTGAGTATTATTACATGAGAGTCTGCTGGGGATGTGCACACAGTTACTTACTGCTCTCTCATGTAGTTTACTGTCTGGTTTATAAATACTGGGGCTGTGCACACAGTTACTTACTGCTCTCTCATGTAGTTTACTGTCTGGTTTATAAGCGCTGGGGCTGTGCACACAGTTACTTACTGCTCTCTCATGTTGTTTACTGTCTGGTTTATAAGCGCTGGGGCTGTGCACACAGTTACTTACTGCTATCTCATGTAGTTTACTGTCTGGTTTATAAGTGCTGGGGCTGTGCACACAGTTACTTACTGCTATCTCATGTAGTTTACTGTCTGGTTTATAAGTGCTGGGGCTGTGCACACAGTTACTTAATGCTCTCTCATGTACTTTACTGTCTGGTTTATAAGTGCTGGGGCTGTGCGCACAGTTACTTACTGCTCTCATGTAGTTTACTGTCTGGTTTTTAAGTGCTGGGGTTGTGCACACAGTTACTTACTGGTCTCTCATGTAGTTTACTGTCTGGTTTATAAGTGCTGGGGCTGTGCACACAGTTACTTACTGCTCTCATGTAGTTTACTGTCTGGTTTATAAGTGCTGGGGCTGTGCACACAGTTACTTACTGCTCTCATGTATCTCATGTAGTTTACTGTCTGGTTTTTAAGTGCTGGGGTTGTGCACACAGTTACTTACTGGTCTCTCATGTAGTTTACTGTCTGGTTTATAAGTGCTGGGGCTGTGCACACAGTTACTTACTGCTCTCATGTAGTTTACTGTCTGGTTTATAAGTGCTGGGGCTGTGCACAAAGTTACTTACTGCTCTCTCATTTAGTTTACTGTCTGGTTTATAAGTGCTGGGGCTGTGCACACAGTTACTTACTGCTCTCTCATGTAGTTTACTGTCTGGTTTATAAGTGCTGGGGCTGTGCACACAGTTACTTTCTGCTCTCTCATGTAGTTTACTGTCTGGTTTATAAGCGCTGGGGCTGTGCACACAGTTACTTACTGCTCTCATGTAGTTTACTGTCTGGTTTATAAATACTGGGGCTGTGCACACAGTTACTTACTGCTCTCTCATGTAGTTTACTGTCTGGTTTATAAGTACTGAGGCTGTGCACGCAGTTACTGCTCTCATGTAGTTTACTGTCTGGTTTATAAGTGCTGGAGCTGTGCACACAGTTACTTACTGCTCTCTCATGTTGTTTACTGTCTGGTTTATAAGTGCTGGGGCTGTGCACACAGTTACTTACTGCTATCTCATGTAGTTTACTGTCTGGTTTATAAGTGCTGGGGCTGTGCACACAGTTACTTACTGCTATCTCATGTAGTTTACTGTCTGGTTTATAAGTGCTGGGGCTGTGCACACAGTTACTGCTCTCATGTAGTTTACTGTTTGGTTTTTAAGTGCTGGGGTTGTGCACACAGTTACTTACTGCTCTCGCATGTAGTTAACTGTCTGGTTTATAAGTGCTGGGGCTGTGCACACAGTTACTTACTGCTCTCATGTAGTTTACTGTCTGGTTTATAAGTGCTGGTGCTGTGCACACAGTTACTTACTGCTCTCATGCAGTTTACTGTCTGGTTTATAAGTGCTGGGGCTGTGCACGCAGTTACTACTCTCATGTAGTTTATTGTCTGGTTTATAAGTGCTGGGGCTGCACACAGTTACTTACTGCTCTCTTATGTAGTTTACTCTCTGGTTTATAAGTGCTGGGGCTGTGCACACAGTTACTGCTCTCTCATGTACTTTACTGTCTGGTTTATAAGTGCTGGGGCTGTGCGCACAGTTACTTACTGCTCTCTCATGTAGTTTACTGTCTGGTTTATAAGCGCTGGGGCTGTGCACACAGTTACTGCTCTCTCATGTAGTTTACTGTCTGGTTTATAAGTGCTGGGGCTGTGCACACAGTTACTTACTGCTCTCTTATGTAGTTTACTGTCTGGTTTATAAGTGCTGGGGCTGTGCACACAGTTACTTACTGCTCTCATGTAGTTTACTGTCTGGTTTTTAAGTGCTGGGGCTGTGCACACAGTTACTTACTGGTCTCTCATGTTGTTTACTGTCTGGTTTATAAGTGCTGGGGCTGTGCACACAGTTACTTACTGCTATCTCATGTAGTTTACTGTCTGGTTTATAAGCGCTGGGGCTGTGCACACAGTTACTTACTGCTATCTCATGTAGTTTACTGTCTGGTTTATAAATGCTGGGGCTGTGCACACACTTACTTACTGCTATCTCATGTAGTTTACTGTCTGGTTTATAAGTGCTGGGGCTGTGCACACAGTTACTTAATGCTCTCTCATGTACTTTACTGTCTGGTTTATAAGTGCTGGGGCTGTGCGCACAGTTACTTACTGCTCTCATGTAGTTTACTGTCTGGTTTATAAGTGCTGGGGCTGTGCACACAGTTACTTACTGCTCTCATGTAGTTTACTGTTTGTTTTTTAAGTGCTGGGGTTGTGCACACAGTTACTTACTGGTCTCTCGTGTAGTTTACTGTCTGGTTTATAAGTGCTGGGGCTGTGCACACAGTTACTTACTGCTCTCTCATGTAGTTTACTGTCTGGTTTATAAGTGTTGGGGCTGTGCACACAGTTACTTACTGCTCTCTCATTTAGTTTACTGTCTGGTTTATAAGTTCTGGGGCTGTGCACACAGTTACTTACTGTTCTCTCATGTAGTTTACTGTCTGGTTTATAAGTGATGGGGGCTGTACACACAGTTACTTACTGCTCTCTCATGTAGTTTACTGTCTGGTTCATATGTGCTGGGACTGTGCACAAAGTTACTTACTGCTCTCTCATTTAGTTTACTGTCTGGTTTATAAGTGCTGGGGCTGTGCACACAGTTACTTACTGCTGTCTCGTGTAGTTTACTGTCTGGTTTATAAGTGCTGGGGCTGTGCACACAGTTACTTACTGCTCTCATGTAGTTTACTGTTTGTTTTTTAAGTGCTGGGGTTGTGCACACAGTTACTTACTGGTCTCTCATGTAGTTTACTGTCTGGTTTATAAGTGCTGGGGCTGTGCACACAGTTACTGCTCTCATGTAGTTTACTGTCTGGTTTATAAGTGCTGGGGCTGTGCACACAGTTACTTACTGCTCTCTCATGTAGTTTACTGTCTGGTTTATAAGTGCTAGGGCTGTGCACACAGTTACTGCTCTCTCATGTAGTTTACTGTCTGGTTTATAAGTGCTGGGGCTGTGCGCACAGTTACTGCTCTCTCATGTAGTTTACTGTCTAGTTTATAATTGCTGGGGCTGTGCACACAGTTACTTACTGCTCTCTCATGTAGTTTACTGTCTGGTTTATAAGTGTTGGGGCTGTGCACACAGTTACTTACTGCTCTCTCATTTAGTTTACTGTCTGGTTTATAAGTTCTGGGGCTGTGCACACAGTTACTTACTGTTCTCTCATGTAGTTTACTGTCTGGTTTATAAGTGATGGGGGCTGTACACACAGTTACTTACTGCTCTCTCATGTAGTTTACTGTCTGGTTCATATGTGCTGGGGCTGTGCACAAAGTTACTTACTGCTCTCTCATTTAGTTTACTGTCTGGTTTATAAGTGCTGGGGCTGTGCACACAGTTACTTACTGCTCTCTCATGTAGTTTACTGTCTGGTTTATAAGTGCTGGGGCTGTGCACACAGTTACTTACTGCTCTCTCATGTAGTTTACTGTCTGGTTTATGAGTGCTGGGGGGCTGTGTACACAGTTACTTACTGCTATCATGTAGTTTACTGTCTGGTTTATAAGTGCTGGGGCTGTGCACACAGTTACTTACCGCTATCTCATGTAGTTTACTGTCTGGTTTATAAGTGCTGGGACTGTGCACACAGTTACTTACTGCTCTCTCATGTAGTTTACTGTCTGGTTTATAAGTGCTGGGGCTGTGCACCCAGTTATTTACTGCTCTCATGTAGTTTACTGTCTGGTGTATAAGTGCTGGGGCTGTGCACCCAGTTACTTACTGCTCTCATGTAGTTTACTGTCTGGTTTATAAATACTGGGGCTGTGCACACAGTTACTTACTGCTCTCTCATGTAGTTTACTGTCTGGTTTATAAGCGCTGGGGCTGTGCACACAGTTACTTACTGCTCTCTCATGTTGTTTACTGTCTGGTTCATATGTGCTGGGGCTGTGCACAAAGTTACTTACTGCTCTCTCATTTAGTTTACTGTCTGGTTTATAAGTGCTGGGGCTGTGCACACAGTTACTGCTCTCTCATGTAGTTTACTGTCTGGTTTATAAGTGCTGGGGCTGTGCACACAGTTACTTACTGCTCTCTCATGTAGTTTACTGTCTGGTTTATAAGCGCTGGGGCTGTGCACTCAGTTACTTACTGCTCTCATGTAGTTTACTGTCTGGTTTATAAGTGCTGAGGCTGTGCACACAGTTACTTACTGCTCTCATGTAGTTTACTGTCTGGTTTATAAATACTGGGGCTGTGCACACAGTTACTTACTGCTCTCTCATGTAGTTTACTGTCTGGTTTATAAGCGCTGGGGCTGTGCACACAGTTACTTACTGCTCCCTCATGTTGTTTACTGTCTGGTTTATAAGCGCTGGGGCTGTGCACACAGTTACTTACTGCTATCTCATGTAGTTTACTGTCTGGTTTATAAGTGCTGGGGCTGTGCACACAGTTACTTACTGCTGTCTCGTGTAGTTTACTGTCTGGTTTATAAGTGCTGGGGCTGTGCACACAGTTACTTACTGCTATCTCATGTAGTTTACTGTCTGGTTTATAAGTGCTGGGGCTGAGCACACAGTTACTTAATGCTCTCTCATGTACTTTACTGTCTGGTTTATAAGTGCTGGGGTTGTGCACACAGTTACTTACTGCTCTCATGTAGTTTACTGTCTGGTTTATAAGTGCTGTGACTGTGCACACAGTTACTTACTGCTCTCTTATGTAGTTTACCGTCTGGTTTATAAGTGCCGGGGCTGTGCACACAGTTACTTACTGCTCTCATGTAGTTTACTGTCTGGTTTATAAGTTCTGGGGCTGTGCACACAGTTACTTACTGCTCTCTTATGTAGTTTGCTGTTGTTTTATAAGTGCTGGGGCTGTGCACACAGTTACTTACTGCTCTCATGTAGTTTACTGTCTGGTTTATAAGTGCTAGGGCTGTGCACACAGTTACTTACTGCTCTCATGCAGTTTACTGTCTGGTTTATAAGTGCTGGGGCTGTGCACACAGTTACTTACTGCTCTCTCATGTAGTTTACTGTCTGGTTTATAAGTGCTGGGGCTGTGCACACAGTTACTTACTGCTTTCTCATGTAGTTTACTGTCTGGTTTATAAGTGCTGGGGCTGTGCACACAGTTACTTACTGCTCTCTCATGTCGTTTACTGTCTGGTTTATAAGTGCTGGGGCTGTGCACACAGTTACTGCTCTCTCTAGTAGTTTACTGTCTGGTTTATAAGTGCTGGGGCTGTGCACACAGTTACTTACTGCTCTCTCATGTAGTTTACTGTCTGGTTTATAAGTGCTGGGGCTGTGCACACAGTTATTGCTCTCATGTAGTTTACTGTCTGGTTTATAGGTGCTGGGGCTGTGCACACAGTTACTTACTGCTCTCTCATGTAGTTTACTGTCTGGTTTATAAGTGTTGTGACTGTGCACACAGTTACTTACTGCTCTCGTGTAGTTTACTGTCTGGTTTATAAGTGCTGGGGCTGTGTACACAGTTACTTACTGCTCTCTCATGTAGTTTACTGTCTGGTTTATAAGTGCTGGGGCTGTGTACACCGTTACTTACTGCTCTCATGTAGTTTACTGTCTGGTTTATAAGTGCTGGGGCTGTGCACACAGTTACTTACTGCTCTCATGTAGTTTACTGTCTGGTTTATAAGTGCTGGGGCTGTGCACACAGTTACTTACTGCTCTCTCATGTAGTTTACTGTCTGGTTTATAAGTGCTGGGGCTGTGCACACAGTTACTTACTGCTCTCTCATGTAGTTTACTGTCTGGTTTATAAGTGCTGGGGCTGTGCACACAGTTACTTACTGCCCTCATGTAGTTTACTGTCTGGTTTATAAGTGCTGTGACTGTGCACACCGTTACTTACTGCTCTCATGTAGTTTACTGTCTGGTTTATAAGTTTTGGGACTGTGCACACAGTTACTTACTGCTCTCATGTAGTTTACTGTCTGGTTTATAAGTGCTGTGACTCTGCACACAGTTACTTACTGCTCTCATGTAGTTTACTGTATGGTTTATAAGTGCTAGGGCGGTGCACACAGTTACTTACTGCTCTCTCATGTAGTTTACTGTCTGGTTTATAAGTGCTGGTGCTGTGCACACAGTTACTTACTGCTCTCATGCAGTTTACTGTCTGGTTTATAAGCACTGGGGCTGTGCACACAGCTACTTACTGCTTTCTCATGTAGTTTACTGTCTGGTTTATAAGTTTGAATTGTTGTTCAATCAGTGCTCTAGCTACAACAAAAGTGCCATATGGGGAGAGCGCTGATTGGACAACAATTCAAACCAATAGCTCACAGAATAATAGAATTTGGAAGTGGGCGGCGGACCGCGGGGAATTTGAGTTTGATATCTATATTAAAAAGTATGGTATAGCATTTTTATTACATCTTATTAATTAAACTCCATCTCAATATCACTAACATTCCGGATCTGATTTTTAAAAAGTGAAGAGTTTACCGTCACTTTAAGCTAAAATGTAAAAGAATACAGGGAAAGTACCACACTTTGTGTATTTGGTGCTATAGTCTGTCTGGGAAATACACAAACTATTTTAAGTTATAAACACTAGATCATGTGTCAAACACTAAATCATGTCATATAAACACTAGATCATGTGATATAAACACTAGATCATGTGATTCAGACACTAGATCATGTGATATAATAACTACATCATGTGATATAATAACTACATCATGTGATATAAACACTAGATTGTGTGATATAAACACCAGATCATATGATATTAACGCTATTGTTTATTATATTTGTACAGACACAGATAACGCTGATATAGTGAAAGTTGAGATAACAGAAGATCTGTTTACGTGTGATCAGGTGAAGACTGAGGAGGATGAAGTTCCTATAAATACGTCTGCAGGTGAAGATTCTGTGATGTTACATTTTGGGTCATGTAAATAACAGTTATATTTATCAGATGGTTACACACAGACACACGTTAGTGAGACTCTGGTTTATATCATTATGGGTCATGTAAATAACAGTTATATTTATCAGATGGTTACACAGAGACACACGTTAGTGAGACTCAGGTTTATATCATTATGTGTCATGTAAATAACAGTTATATTTATCAGATGGTTACACACAGACACACGTTAGTGAGACTCAGGTTTATATCATTATGTGTCATGTAAATAACAGTTATATTTATCAGACAGTTACACACAGACACACGTTAGTTAGACTCAGGTTTATATCATTATGTGTCATGTAAATAACAGTTATATTTATCAGATGGTTACACACAGACACACGTTAGTGAGACTCAGGTTTATATCATTATTTGTCATGTAAATAACAGTTATATTTATCAGATGGTTACACACAGACACACGTTAGTGAGACTCGGGTTTATAATTCCTAGACATAAGTATTTATTTGCATGTGTTCTCTATATAGTTATGTTAAACATTATAGATTACTTTTTTGTATGGAATGATCATCATTCAATAGTCGCTAATGTCCAGTAAACTTTATTTAAACCTTATCATGGTAGCTGGAAAAAGGTGCAGCATTCATAGGCGGTCCTCTACTCTTGTTGTAGACACTAAAGGGTGGATTTATCAAGCTGCGGATGCTGCAATCTACCCCCCAATGTTTCAAGTCCGCTTGAACCTTAAGTTAAGAATCATCAGTCTTAAGACTGCTGTTTCTTACCTTATCCACCACCTCTGAGGTTGCGGACTGCAATCATCCGATCAGATACGATCGGGATGATTGACACCCCCTGCTAGCAGCCAATTGGCCGCAAATGTGCAGGGGCGGCATTGCACAAATATTTCATTTAGCGATGTTGGGCGGATATATCATAATTCTACCCCTAATTCTGAATAATTAAAATGTTCTTAAAATAAAATAATTTTGTCATTAATTACTCCCATTGTATTTTTCTTTAACAGGTGGATTCACAAACTGCCACAATCCTAGTCATGATCAGACTTCAGATGCTTCTTTCAATCTTTTCCAAAATCATAGTAGCCAAGTAGGAAATGTATGTTCTGAATGTGGAAAATGTTTTACCAGGAAGGCAAATCTTATTATACATCAGAAAATCCATACAGGAGAGAGAGCATTTTCATGTTCTGTATGTGGGAAATGTTTTACTAAGAAAGTGAATCTTAATAGTCATCAGAAAATCCATACAGGAGAGAAAGCATATTCATGTTCTGTATGTGGGAAATGTTTTACTAAAAAATCGTGTCTTATTGACCATCTTAAAATTCATACAGGAGAAAAAGCATTTTCATGTTCTGAATGTGGGAAATGTTTTACTTGCAAATCACAACTTGTAAGACACCTGAAAATTCATACAGGAGAAAGGGGATTTTTATGTTCTGAATGTGGGAAATGTTTTAATCAGAAATCACATCTGATTAGTCATCTGAAAATTCATACAGGAGAGAAAGCATTTTCATGTTCTGAATGTGGGAAAAGTTTTACCTCAAAATCAAATCTTATTGCTCATATGAAAATTCATACAGGAGAAAGGGCATTTTCATGTTCTGAATGTGGGAAATGTTTTACAATGAAATCAAATCTTATTACTCATCAGAAAATTCATACTGGAGAAAGAGCATTTTCATGTACTGATTGTGAGAAATGTTTTATTCAGAAAATAGCTCTCATCGCTCATCAGAAAATTCATATTAGAGAGAAAACATTGTAATGTTCAGAATGTGGGAAATCAGATATTAATCTCTTAGAAATGTAGAGAATGACACGTAGTTGTCATCCACACAATGCCTAGAGTGCCGAAGATGACTATGTGTCATCCTCCGGGGGGGGGGCACTTTAGGAGATGATCACGCCCCTGCACCTCATACAGTTACGAGGTGGCCATGAGTGTTCGGCATCGCTGGATGAATACCCAAGTTCCAGAAACCCTGTAAGTGTTAAGCTGTTGCAGTCTAGAATACGGAGATAGATAGTGGGTCAGTAGTTAAAGCCTCAAGAAACACCTACGATCCACTGTTTGAAAGGCAATTTTCTGTTCTCCCATATGGCATGTAACTTGGGGAAATATAGTTTAGGTACAAATAAAAAATAATAATAATAATAAAGTGACCAAATAAAAAAATAAGATAAAAAACAACAACTCAACATCTGTAGTTAGGAGTCTCTAGGCTCTATAATAGACCATAAAAAAGGCCTAAGCACCCCCAAGACCCCCTGTTTTAAAGATAACTCCCTCTTAGATAAAGCCTCTATATAGGTTTCAATAGGCCAATGATTACTGTGGTAATAGTTTTCATCTGGCATAAATAAAATGTGCATTCGAGGTAAAGGATCATGGGAGCCCCTATGTTCAGTTTAAAGTTATATAAATATACCTAAACACCTTTATATGATTAAACCCTTCTTTGAAGTTAAGGTACCAAGGCCATTATGTTAGGTGACAGCTTCTCCATCTGGACGTTAAATTGAACAGATGTACAGGGTGAGCCCCAACAGCATCAATAGTGCAAGATGCCTACAAAAGGCCTTGTCTAGATTAGGATATCCACCTCTGGCTGCAGGATTCAACATAAATGCTTTATTAACCTTTTAATAACTACTCATTGTATGCATTTAATTATATATATTTTTTTATTTTCTTTTGAATTTCAATGGCTCAATGAATTTCATATACATCCAGGTTGCCTGAATCATATTATACTCTGCACCTATTCTAACCATTCTGGGTTATGGAGCCTATGACTTGCATGCACTACGCATCAGCTCCCCCTGCCCTAGTGACACCTCAGTGGAGCTTGTTTATAGAGTTGCAGTGTAGTACTCTTGATATTGGTATAACAGACTATTATCTAATCGAACCTTGCTTGATTTACTCTATATACAAGCTCCATCGAGGTCACTAACGCTGGGGGAGCTGATGTGCAGTGTGTGACTGCTGATGCCTTGGCGCCCTGGCTGACAACTGTGCCTCATGATCCATCAACGTTGACAGAAATCAGCAGGGAGCTTGAGCAGTCACAAGCTGAGTTTTATTGGAAACAGCTTGTGCGCACATATAGTCAACACTAACCTCATGGATGACACTGTGACAGTCACCACCACGCTGGAATATACCACTGTGATGGAGAAACTTGTGGACCTTCATAAAAACATTTATAATTCTTCAAGTACTATAACCGTAATGACAGTGTCCCCCCAGCTTCTTTGACAGAACTAGTTTACTGAAGATGCGCCCCAGTGTCTACATAAGAATTGGTTACCCCCAAACTGGCAGACACTGTTATATGGAGCCCTTGGACATTATACAAGAGGTAACATAGAAAATCAGAGATGGATATTGAGTTTGGCATCTTGGACTTCCATGTTAATAATGCAGATGTGATGCCATTTTCAGCTAATATATTTGTGGACTAACACTCCTTTATATTTCCAATTATATATTTTTTGGACTGATGTCTGCTATTAAGGAATCCGTCTCATATGGCTAATATTTATATTGCTCAATACAAAGCGGTTTGTGATTTGATTGGTAATGTTCTGTTTGTGATCACTCCTGGATAAACTTGTAATTATTATAAGCATGTTGTATTCTTAGATGGTTCCCTTTTCTTTTTCTTTAATTTACATACACAGCCTTTTCTTTTTGTCCTACACCAAGTTGATTATTTAGCCCCTGTAATACATTAAATAAGGGAATTCACTCATTTATATGGTATGCTCCTACTTTCCAGATACTGAAGGTATATTTACCTCTTGTTTGGAGAGCTGACCAACGTGCATAGATACTTGGTCCCACTACACTTACAATTGGGATCTGTCATGTTCAATATTTAAAGTTTACATTTTAGGCAATGAGCCTACCCGTTGTGACCTGATATTTTGTTGCTAGTTGGTGCTTTCCTTTGTATTGAGTCTACTCAGACTATAAAATAGTTCTCCTCAATAGTTGTAAATTGGTTATTGGCTCACCTTTTCATTTCTGTTATATATATATATATATATATATATATATATATATATATATATATATATATATACTTGTATAGGTTCCAACACTAATAGCTTAAACTGACAACATAATGTTATAAAACTTTTTTTTTTTTAGGTGAGATCTCCTTCATCTTAAAGGACCAGTAAATACAGTAGATTTGCATAATGAACAAATGCATGATAACAAGACAATGCAATAGCACTTAGTCTAAACTTCAAATGAGTAGTAGATTTTTTTCTGACAAATTTCAAGTTGTCTATTTCCATTCCTCCTGTATCATGTGACAGCCATCAGCCAATCACCAATGCATATACGTATATTCTTGCACATGCTCTGTAGGAGCGGGTGACTCAAAAAGTATAAATATAAAAAGACTGTGCACACTTTGTTAATGGAAGTAAATTGGAAAGTTGTTTAAAATTGCTGCTCTGTCTTAATCATGACCGTTTAATTTTGACTTTACTGTACCTTCTGTAACACTGACAACAACTTGATCTATTTAACTCTTGAAATGACTGATGTAGAAAAAAGTATTAGACATTGTAATTTTATTATGCTTTGCTATAATATATTTGTGACGGACTCCGGCTACCCCGACTTGGTAGCTCCGCCAAATGATCCTTTCTATACCTGGAACATGCCACTATGTAGCGGAGAAAGTGATTATAGCAAATCCCACCCAAATAACTAGACAGACTAGCATTCAGGTGAAGCACAAAATGAACACTTAATTGTGAAAACACACTCCTTTTATACATAAACTCATCAAGATAACAAGCTTTATCATCCCCAAATTTGCCGCCATTCCCGCCCCTCCAGACAAGCTGGCGCCCTCCATAGAAGCCACAGTCCCATAGAGTCCCAGTGATAAAGAGGTGGCGGTTTCTGGGACCGGAATTACAGCCTGGGAAAGATATGGAGGTGGGGGTGTCCAAAACCTCCAGTTCCCAAGGGAGCTCCCTTCCGGCAAACACCTCACCTATGGTTCTCCCTAGGGGCTATTAATTCCTAAAAGAGAGGAGCTCTGGGGCAAAGGGCCGCTGGAGCGACCTGGGGTAAAGGGGAGTGGATATCCGGTGGGGAGCAGCCGGCCGGCAGTTCAAGGAGCCCGGCCAGCCGAGAAGGGTTTTGCCGGTCAGAGATCAGCTCTCTCATGAGGATATAACAAACACAAAACAAGTCAAATCAAATGTCTGGGAGAATGCGGATGCTTTCAAAAACCCAAATACACTGAGAAACAGGAGGGGGTTAGATAGTAAGGGGTGGAGGCTTAACCCTTGCAGCCGTGACAATATTGTTTGTATGCCAAGATTTAAAGCTTCAGTAAATGAAAATCTATTTATAACAAAATTGTAAATTATTCTCCAATGATGCTTATTGTATAAAGGTCACCTAATACAATTATTAAGCCACAAACATCTTGACTAGTTTAGAAAAATAACGTCACACACTATTGTCTACAACCTTGTTTATTAACATTATAATAACAAGATGTGCTGATTTTTCAGACTTTCTTATGTTCTATTTTAACAATTTTTCACAGTTAGTGCTAGTTCATGTGTGTTTTATAGATAACATGGCGCTCACTCCTGTGGAGTTACTTATGTATGTGCACTGATTGGCTAAAATGCAAGTCTGTCAAAAGAACTGAGATAAGGAGCAGTCTGCAGAGGTTTAGATACAGGGTAATAACAGAGGTAAAATGTGTATTAATATAACTGAGATAAGGGGGCAGTCTGCAGAGGCTTAGATAAAAAGTAATCACAGAAGTAAAAAGTATATTAATATTACTGAGATAAGAGGTTCTAGGGAGGAGGAAGAGGAGGAGTCAGTGCATGAACAGGCTTCGTTCCCCTGCAGTTTCTCCAGAGGCGGTTGTTCGCGCCAGGAGCTCACCTTGTATTGGGAAGAGAACAACTCATTCCTGGGTTCTCTCAAAACTTGCAGCCAGTCATTAATTACACCCTGGTTATTCCTCCACAGCGTATGTTCCAGCTACGCTGAATAAGATTTTTTACTACCCGGAGCTGGACTTAGCTGGCTGTATGTACAAGCTCCTTAAAGGGTAAATAAAGAACTGTTTCCCCCCCCCCTCACTCTGGATAGGAGAGAGGGGTGGACAGCCAGGGTTATCGGCACTAAAAATTAAAAATTGACAGAAAATACAGGATAATTCCCGCACTCACCCCAATGTCTAAAATCTAAAAAAACACTGCCCTAGTTAACATCGTGCAGGAGAAATCAGGCTCCAGCTGGGAAGCTCACTGTTGATCGTGCTTTCCTTAGCCACCGCTGCTGTGAGTAGGGAGATGCGGACACCTTGAGACACCTGAGATATTGCAATCAAGGAGAGACTACCTCAGCTGTAGCCCTTACCGTGCTGGTGCAACGAGGTGAATACGTGAAGCTGATTGTGTCCACCCCAGCATTTTTCTTTTCCCCTCTGCGGTCTGCTTACCTGGGAGCCTCTCACCGAGATTGAGTGCCAGACTGCCCTCCTCACCCACCGGTGCTGCGTGTGGGGAGCAGGCAGAGGGCTGTGTCCGGTGTATCTTCGTGACGGAGCCTCCTGTGTGGCCGTCGGTCTCCCTCTGGCTCAGCTGCGGGAAATGCTGACTCGGCTGCCTGTGCGGCCGCAGGAATGGAGTGAGTAGCAGAGCGGGTCAACCGGAGTGGCAGGAGCCTGGGCAGCGTTAGCTCAAACGTCAGTCACTGAATCCTGCAGGAGAAGAATCAAACCAGGGAGAAAACCATCGCATTGATCTACCACATCAGGGCTAAAGATAAAGCTCGTTGTCATTGGATAGGTGAGTGCGGGACAAAGCTGGACTTTTTCTCTACATAATATATGTTGACCTTAAACAAGATGGGACTTTAACACTTGCTAGCATTAGAATTGGCGGTGGCTAATTACTGAGACCTATCGTATAAATGCTAACAAGGGGAAAAAAAAGCTGAAAAAGCAGAAAACAGCTTACACCCCAGGCATAGGGGACGACTAATTGTCAGCAAATCTGTCTGTAACAACAAAGACTTAATAAACAGGAGAGGAAAATAAGAACTTTACATACCTCCTGAATTTACTATAAACGCTAGAATCTGGTGTCTTATGATATATATATTCCCCTTCTTTGAATTACATCTTGGAAATTAAGGGATTATCTTATATGTTACAGTTTCTTTCATCTGCAAGTTGACAGGCTCCCCTTACATTTAGTAATTTTATGTGATCTTTGTAGCCTGAGTTTACCTTAACTGATAATATAAGATACAATGTTGTGACTTACAGGGATACAATTGTACTAACAAAATTGGCAATTTTCTCTGGTTATAGCGACTTGTAAGTTTAAAAGGGGGGAATAGTGAAGCCGCTTGAATATAGCAGCTAAAATATTTTTTTCTGCTTCTTTCCTGGTATATTGTATAGGAAGAATTATTATTTATATATAAATATTCCGACTAGAGAGGACTCATAAGCATAAGAGAAGTCAATAACTTATAAAATATTGGAATCAATATAGTGAATGGCAAAATACAGTTATTTTTTATAAGTGGTAAAGGATACAACTAAGGAAGGGTTAAACGATAGGTATCAAACTAGGAGCCTTTTGATATTCAGGTAATAGGTTGATATTTTTTATAAATTAAGTGACCAAAGGGCTATTATAAAAGAATCTACTAACCCTTATAATAGTCCCTTTAAAGTGTGTCCAACCCTTGAAGCAAAAACTAACGCCGACACTCTCTGTATGTTATCAGAAGCTACGTACAAGTACAAGGGAAACTTAAAATACTGATAGTGTTTTGATATTAACAACCTGAACAATAGCTTGGTATAAAGATTGCTACAAATTAATATCTTCTCTGTAATTGTAGTTTGTGAGGGTCTTTATAAACCTTAGAAAGTGGGCAGTTTTTGAACTAGAAAAGATAGATCAAAGGTTAATACTGACACTATTGAATTGTTATTTATCATCTTCAATTGTTAATATCTCTAAATCCACTAAGTCTAATTAAGCATTAATCGCTGAGTTTATAAAAGAGATATTCTAATATAGGAATCAGTCAAATTTAAGATTGGTGTTGAATAATATAATATTCATATCACTGGAAATCAGAGGTTTAATTGCGATATAAGAACAAGTAAAGAACATTCATAACTGAAGTTCATTAAGTGCCATATTCTGGTCCTAAGCACATAGATATATTAAATCACACTTCACATTGTAATTTTTTTTTTTCTTTTTTCTTTTTGTTCTCTTTTGGCCCTTTTTCTCCTTTCGTTTTTCTTTCTTTATTATCACTAGCACTCTGAACACTTTTTCCTCACTCTTTCACCACTACATTGGAACTAAACATTCCATCTTATTTTCTTCTTTATCCACATGGACAAATTCATCACCTCACTCTCAGTCACAAACAAACCTAAACCAGATATGACAAACAAACACAGGGAACGTAGAAATAAGAATCATATTGAAACTTCAGCAGAAATTCACTCTGAAAGTAACACCACAATCACTCAAAACCTTAAAACAACTCAGGAAACACAACTTCTAGTTTCCAGCATCCTAGAGGCAATTACGCCGAAATTCGAATCACTAAAATTAGAAATTAAACAAGATATAATAACCTTGACATCGGAAGTAAGACAATTTTCCAATAGACTCCAGGAAGCTGAACAGAGGATTTCAGACCTGGAGGACGTGACAAACATAGTCTTACCAAAGCTAGAAAGTACCCAGAATGATTTAACTAAAATCCAAAATAAACTTGATGAATTGGAAAATAGATCTAGACGAAATAATTTAAGAATTATTGGCATCCCAGAATCTAACCAACCTGAAGACCTCATGAAGTTAATGACTTATACTTTGCCACAACTACTAAAGATTCCCCCACCCCAAGTACCAATTATCATTGAAAGAGTCCACAGACTGGGGAGATTAGCTGACAGCGCGGGGGGTCCTGTGAGACCAAGACCAATTATTGCAAGATTTCTTAATTATCAAGATAAAGAATTGTACAATCTTATCGCAAAAATCAACCAATACTTTATAATGACACTAGGGTCTTGCTCTTCCAGGATTTCTCTGCTGAAACATCTAGGAAACGAAGGGAACTCTCCCCAGTCTGTGGGCAAATGATTAATGCAGGATGGAAGGCTACTGTTATATATCCAGCCAAGCTTAAATTGATTCTTGAGGGTCGCACCTTTCTCTTTGACTCAGTAATAGAGGCAGAGAAGAAACTTGCAGAGCATGGAATTAAAACAATAACGAGATAAGATGATTAAACAACCCAATGATTAAGTTTGAAACTATAAAGAATGCTGACAACACAAAAGGCCACAGGGTCTCGCCAACTTCTAAGGCAGGGCGGCAGAATACTGCAAATTTTTCTTTTTATACATATTTACATATATTTTTTTTTTTTCCTCTCTCCCTCCTCTCCCTCTCTTCCTTCCCGACCATCACTCTCATATTATCTTTTAAGTTAAATAAAATAACATGAAAAATAACATGAAAAATTCTATGAGGATTACCTCATGGAACGTAGGAGGCATAACTTCCCCTATAAAACGCAAAACAATACTGACACACCTTAAAAAACTTAATACAACAATTGCCCTTCTACAAGAAACTCACCTAAATACTGAAGAGTCTACTAAGTTAAAATCTTCATGGGTCGCGGAAGTATTCTTCACTCCATCTGTGAAGAGGAAAAAAGGAGTGGCAATTCTATTAGGGAAAGACTTAAAATATGAGATAATGTTAACTGTTAAAGATCCAGAAAGCAGATATTTAATCCTCAAATTAAAAATCACTAACACGATATACACTATCTGCAACCTATATGCACCAAATACAATCGACACAAACTTCTGGGACACTCTCCAAACTAAAATTTTACAGGTGACAGAAGGACATCTAATTATGGCAGGTGACTTCAACATGGCACCCCAATATCCACTGGACAGGTTAAGGCGAGGTATACACCTTCAAAAAACAAAAAAAGATAACTTAGAAAATAAAATATTTAAATCTAATCTTTCTACTCTTGCACTCAGAGATATTTGGAGATCTCAGAATCCGGACACTAGAGGATATACCTGCTATTCTAAAGCTTTTAAATCTCTATCGAGGATTGATTTATTTTTAATAAATGATAGTCTATATAAAACAGGAGCAAAAGCCTTAATATCCGAAATATGTATCTCCGATCACGCCCCTATACAGTTAGACATCCCAAACATAAACAATCAGACACAAGCAATAGGTTTTTCATATCCAAAACATCTAAATAAAAATTTGAATTTTAGGAACTGGCTTAAGTCTAAGATAGAGGAGTATTTTCAATTGAATTTAGATTCAGTTGAAAACTTCTCGTTAGTCTGGGAAGCTGCAAAAGCAGTATTAAGAGGGGAGATAATTGCTTATTCTGCTAGATTAAAAAAAAAGATTAAATTAAAAGAGAGAGAAGTAACAGCAGCGGTAACAAACGCATACAACAGATATTTAAATTCCCCCACAAATGATAACTGGAATAGATACCTTGAAGTAAAGAAGGAACGCGACACATTCCTAATCTCACATACAACGCAGTCAGAATTAAAATATCGAGCACAGTTATACAAATTCGGTAACAAATCAGGTAAGTTACTAGCAAAATTAATAAAAAATTCTAAAAGCTCAACAGTAATTGAATCTATACAAGATAGCGGGAAGTTACTAACTCAGCCAGAAGAAATCTCTGAGTCTTTTTAAAACTATTATAAAGCAATTTACTCCTCCCCTAATGTCTGGGTAGAGAATCAGGAAAAATTCTGGGAAGGTATGACTTTATTAAAGATCAGTCCTGAACTTAATCTTAAAATTAATTCTCCTATTTTAGAATCAGAAATAAATCAAGCTATACAATCCCTAAAACTAGATAAAGCCCCTGGCCCAGACTTTCTCCCAAACGAAATCTATAAAAATTTAGCATCAATCTTTCTTCCACACTTAACAAAATTATTTAACATCTATTATAAGGAGAGCTCTCAAATTCCCTCTAACTTTTTGGCGTCACAGTCAATACTTATTCTTAAGCCAGGAAAAGATAAAAATAAAAAAGAATCGTACAGACCAATTGCCCTCCTAAATACCGATTATAAACTATTTGCCTTTATTTTAGCGAAAAGACTGCAAGAAGGGCTAGCAGATTTAATACATAAAGATCAGGCAGGGTTTCTTTCCAATCGTAACTCAGCTGCAAAAATCAGACAATTATTATTGACCATTGATTATTTTAAAAACACTGATAGCAATAATTTAAAAGATCACCACTACGCAGCAGTGCTAGCTATTGACGCCGAGAAAGCCTTTGATAGTGTTAACCACAACTATTTATCAGATTCATTGCAACAATTCGGGTTTAATGGGAACTTTCTAACTCTGGTTAATAATCTGTGCCTTCACTCAACGACTAGGTTAAATATTAATGGCATAAAAACGAGTACAATTAAACTAAATAGAGGTACTCGGCAGGGGTGTCCTCTATCACCCCTGCTCTTCAACATAGCAATTGAACCATTAGCTGTCAAATTAAGGCAACAACTTGAGGGTATAAAAATCCAAGGGAATATAACGAAATTGGCATTATATGCAGATGACTTACTACTATATATTTCAAATACCTCTTCAAATATCCCAAAACTTATCAAAATAATCGAGACATTTGGTAAAATCTCTGGGTATAAAGTTAATAATCTTAAATCAGAATTTCTGTGGTTGAGGAAGACAGAATACTCTTTAATAGAGATCCCTTTCAAAATAGTCACAAATTCATTTAGATATCTTGGGATTAAGGTCTCTGCAGACCCTAAAGAATGGTATTCCCTGAACATCACCCCAATGTTTCGTCAGATTTTCACATATATGAGGAATTGGCAAAATTTACCTCTATCTATATCGGGACGAGTTGCACTCTTTAAGATGGTACTTTTGCCCAAAATGTTATACCTATTACAAAATCTTCCTATTCTTTTAAGATCATGTGATGTTAAAAAGTTCAACACGGTAGCCCGATACTTTTTGTGGCAATCTAAAAAACCAAGAATATCTCTCCTCAAACTATCACTTCCTAAACAATTTGCAGGCCTGGCATTTCCAGACTTGCATGCTTATAATTTAGTTTTTCTTGGCCGTATTGTAGTGGGATGGATTACAGGGATGGACCATTTTACAGATAATAGTCTAGAATGTAATATAATTTATCCATTTTTACCTATAGCTCTGATTCATTTACCATATAATTTAATTCCCAAGCAAGTTAAGTCACTTAAATCTATATATACAATAATCCAAGCATGGAAAAAAATTGGCAAACGGGTTGACTTAGATATTTCGATTCCTAAATTCCAAACATTTTTAGGAAACCCGGAATTCCAAGAAGGGATACAATCCCCTACTTTCAAGAAGTGGCATATTAAGGGCCTATATTTTGTATCACAACTTATTAACATAGCAGCAAGAAATATTAAATCGTTTGAGGAACTAAAACAAGAATTTGAATTAAATAATCAGGACTTCTTTGCATATCTGCAAGCCAGACACTATACCCAACAGTTAGTAAACTCTTTTTCCTGGAAATGGACTTGGGAATCATTAGAGAACTGGCCAATAGTGGCCAAGGCTGGCCATCTCTCCATATCCACATGGTATTCACTGTTGACATCACATAAGGGTGGGGCTAACCTTGAACACATAGCCCAGAAATGGACTTCTCTCACCTCAGACAACATTGTTCAGAGCCTGCAAATATCACGCTCCTTATCAATACTACACACCACAACATTATCGGAAACATGGAGAGAGTCTCATATTAAATTGATCTACCTCACATATTATACGCCAGAAAAAGGATTTAGATGGCACAATAAAAATTTTTACAAATGCCCAAGATGCAGACTCTTAGCTGCAAACATAACTCATATGATCTGGGCATGCCCCAAAATACAGCAATTTTGGTTGAAATTGCAGCACTGGCTAGTAAGCACACTTAAGATAACTCCCTTTAAATTCTCTTTAAATATTATACTTTTCTTAATGGATGAGAAATTACCTTTAAAAGAACTGAAGATAATTAATTTAGCCATCTTGGCGGCTAGAAATCTAATTTTTAAGAATTGGAAAAATAATTTCCCTTCAACAATCACGGAAGTTAAAAATTATCTTAAAAAACAATATGTTGTTGAGCAATTGGCAACAGATTTAAATTCCGACCAAGAAATAACAACTTTTTTTAATAAGTGGTCAAAATTTATTAAAATATTCCCTCCTAATGAAATAGATCAATTGATTTTTCCATTCAGAAATGCGGAGATAGTTTTATTGGGTATTTGGTAGGAGGTTGGGAGGAGGAGAGGGACAGGATGGGAGCTTTTCTTTCCTTTTTTTTTTTTTGTCACTTATCCTGGCAATACTTGCCAATTATATATCTCAACCTTATAGGCTATTTTGTCTGCAAAACAGTAGTTGGTTCTCTGCCGTGTATAATTATTATATACTTTGCCTACATTAGCAACAACATGTAATATGTTTGTAGTGAAAAATTGATTCTATGCTTTAATTTTCATATGTTCTTATCTTCTTATGTGAAATCAACCCATATAGTCTATGACTTTAGTTGAGCATATAAATATTTAATGATGTATATGATTAAAATCTTATGTGACAAGTCAATTCACTAATTAATTGTTCTCCTTTTCTGTTTTGATACAAGTACATTATATCCCTCTTGTTGAACTGTCTCTACATGTCAGGAAGTCCAAAAGGGGCTTATAATAACTCGAGGGTTATACATCTTGTACTTAACAAAAAAGGAAGGAAAAAGATAAAAATGGAAAAAATTAGGTGTTATATTTTCGGGTTTTTTTTAGGTATGCAAACCATAGCTTTTTGTTGTATTTGAGCTTTAATTTAGCTTGTTTTAGAGTACTTTTGCTTGAGCAAGCTCAGATAGTACATTGTGAGGTATTATTGGTATTTTTCTGTGCTGTAAAATCCCTGTACTGAACGTGAAGTATCTTGTGTATACCTGTAATGTTTGGCTGATCACCTTAATAAAAAAAATTTAAAATTGAAAAAAAAAAAAAAATATTACTGAGATAAGGAGCAGTCTGCAGAGGGTTAGATACAGGGTAATCACAGGTAAAAAGTATATTAATATAACTAAGATAAGGAGCAGTCTGCAGAGGCTTAGATACAAGGTAATCACAGAGGTAAAAAAGTATATTTGTATAACTGAGATAAAGGGCAGTCTGCAGAGGCTTAGATACAGGGTAATCACAGAGGTAAAAAGTATATTAATATAACTGAGATAAGGAGCAGTCTGCAGAGGCTTAGATACAAGGTAATCACAGAGGTAAAAAGTATATTAATATAACTGAGTGAGGGGCAGAGGGTTAGATACAGGGTAATCACAGAGGTAAAAAGTATATTAATATAACTGAGATAAGGAGCAGTCTGCAGAGGCTTAGATACAAGGCAATCACAGAGGTAAAAAGTATATGAATATAACTGAGATAAGGAGCAGTCTGCAGAGACTTAGATACAAGGTAATCACAGAGGTAAAAAGTAAATTAATATAACTGAGATAAGGAGCAGTCTGTAGAGGCTTAGATACAAGGTAATCACAGAGGTAAAAAGTATATTAATATAAATGAGATAAGGAGCAGTCTGCAGAGGCTTAGATACAAGGTAATCACAGAGGTAATAAGTATATTAATATAACTGAGATAAGGGGCAATCTGCAGAGGCTTAGATACAAGGTAATCACAGAGGTAATAAGTATATTAATATAACTGAGATAAGGGGCAGTCTGCAGAGGCTTAGATACAAGGTAATCACAGAGGTAAAAAGTATATTAATATAACTGAGATAAGTAGCAGTCTGCAGAGGGTTAGATACAAGGTAATCACAGAGGTAAAAAAAGTATATTAATATAACTGAGATAAGGAGCAGTCTGCAGAGGCTTAGATACAAGGTAATCACAGAGGTAATAAGTATATTAATATAACTGAGATAAGGGGCAATCTGCAGAGGTTTAGATACAGGGTAATCACAGAGGTAAAATGTGTATTAATATAACTGAGATAAGGGGGCAGTCTGCAGAGGCTTAGATAAAAAGTAATCACAGAAGTAAAAAGTATATTAATATTACTGAGATAAGGAGCAGTCTGCAGAGGGTTAGATACAGGGTAATCACAGAGGTAAAAAGTATATTAATATAACTAAGATAAGGAGCAGTCTGCAGAGGCTTAGATACAAGGTAATCACAGAGGTTAAAAAGTATATTTGTATAACTGAGATAAAGGGCAGTCTGCAGAGGCTTAGATACAGGGTAATCACAGAGGTAAAAAGTATATTAATATAACTGAGATAAGGAGCAGTCTGCAGAGGCTTAGATACAAGGTAATCACAGAGGTAAAAAGTATATTAATATAACTGAGTGAGGGGCAGAGGGTTAGATACAGGGTAATCACAGAGGTAAAAAGTATATTAATATAACTGAGATAAGGAGCAGTCTGCAGAGGCTTAGATACAAGGCAATCACAGAGGTAAAAAGTATATGAATATAACTGAGATAAGGAGCAGTCTGCAGAGACTTAGATACAAGGTAATCACAGAGGTAAAAAGTAAATTAATATAACTGAGATAAGGAGCAGTCTGTAGAGGCTTAGATACAAGGTAATCACAGAGGTAAAAAGTATATTAATATAAATGAGATAAGGAGCAGTCTGCAGAGGCTTAGATACAAGGTAATCACAGAGGTAATAAGTATATTAATATAACTGAGATAAGGGGCAATCTGCAGAGGCTTAGATACAAGGTAATCACAGAGGTAATAAGTATATTAATATAACTGAGATAAGGGGCAGTCTGCAGAGGCTTAGATACAAGGTAATCACAGAGGTAAAAAGTATATTAATATAACTGAGATAAGTAGCAGTCTGCAGAGGGTTAGATACAAGGTAATCACAGAGGTAAAAAAAGTATATTAATATAACTGAGATAAGGAGAAGTCTGCAGAGGCTTAGATACAAGGTAATCACAGAGGTAATAAGTATATTAATATAACTGAGATAAGGGGCAATCTGCAGAGGCTTAGATACAGGGTAATCACAGAGGTAAAATGTGTATTAATATAACTGAGATAAGGGGGCAGTCTGCAGAGGCTTAGATAAAAAGTAATCACAGAAGTAAAAAGTATATTAATATAACTGAGATAAGTAGCAGTCTGCAGAGGGTTAGATACAAGGTAATCACAGAGGTAAAAAAAGTATATTAATATAACTGAGATAAGTAGCAGTCTGCAGAGGCTTAGACACAGGGTAATCACAGAGGTAAAAAGTATATTAATATAACTGAGATAAGGAGCAGTCTGCAAAGGCTTAGATACAAGGTAATCACAGAGTTAAAAAGTATATTACTATAACTGAGATAAGGAACAGTCTGCAGAGGCTTAGATACAAGGTAATCACAGAGGTAAAAAGTATATTAATATAACTAAGATAAGGAGCAGTCTGCAGAGGCTTAGATACAAGGTAATCACAGAAGTAAAAAGTATATTAATATAACTGAGATAAGGAGCAGTCTGCAGAAGCTTAGATACAGGGTAATCACAGAGGTTAAAAGTATATTAATATAACTGAGATAAGGAGCAGTCTGCAGAGGCTTAGATACATGGTAATCACAGAGGTAAAAAGTATATTAATATAACTGAGTAAAAGGGGCAATCTGCAGAGGTAAAAAGTATATTAATATAACTGAGATTAGGAGCAGTCTGCAGAGGCTTAGATACAAGGTAATCACAGAGGTAAAAAGTGTATTTGTATAACTGAGATAAGGAGCAGTCTACAGAGGCTTAGATACAAGGTAATCACAGAGGTAAAAAATATATTAATATAACTGAGATAAACAGTCTGCAGAGGCTTAGATACAAGGTAATCACAGAGGTAAAAAGTATATTAATATAACTAAGATAAGGAGCAGTCTGCAGAGGCTTAGATACAAGGTAATCACAGAGGTAAAAAGTATATTAATATAACTGAGATAAGGAGCAGTCTGCAGAAGCTTAGATACAGGGTAATCACAGAGGTTAAAAGTATATTAATATAACTGAGATAAGGAGCAGTCTGCAGAGGCTTAGATACATGGTAATCACTGAGGTAAAAAGTATATTAATATAACTGAGTAAGGGGGCAATCTGCAGAGGCTTAGATACAGGGTAATCACAGAGGTAAAAAGTATATTTGTATAACTGAGATAAGGAGCAGTCTGCAGAGGCTTAGATACAAGGTAATCACAGAGGTAAAAAGTATATTTATGTAAATGAGATAAAGAGCAGTGTGCAGAGACTTAGATACAAGGCAATCACAGAGGTAAAAAGTGTATTAATATAACTGAGATAAGGAGCAGTCTGCAGAGACTTAGATACAGGGTAATCACAGAGGTAAAAAGTATATTAATATAACTGAGATAAGGAGCAGTCTGCAGAGGCTTAGATACAAGGTAATCACAGAGGTAAAAAGTATATTAATATAACTGAGATAAGGAGCAGTGTGCAGAGGGTTAGATACAGGGTAATCACAGAGGTAAAAAGTATATTATTATAACTGAGATAAGGAGCAGTCTGCAGAGACTTAGATACAAGGTAATCACAGAGGTAAAAAGTATATTAATATAACTGAGATAAGGGGCAGTGTGCAGAGGGTTAGATACAGGGTAATCAGAGAGGTAAAAAGTATATTAATATAACTGAGATAAGGAGCAGTCTGCAGAGGCTTAGATACAAGGTAATCACAGAGGTAAAAAGTATATTAATATAACTGAGATAAGGAGCAGTCTGCAGAGGCTTAGATACAAGGTAATCACAGAGGTCAAAAGTATATTAATATAACTGAGTAAGGGGGCAATCTGCAGAGGCTTAGATACAGGGTAATCACAGAGGTAAAAAGTATATTAATGTAACTGAGATAAGGAGCAGTCTGCAGAGGCTTAGATACAAGGTAATCACAGAGGTAAAAAGTATATTAATATAACTGAGATAAGGAACAGTCTGCAGAGGCTTAGATACAAGGTAATTACAGAGGTAAAAGTATAATAATATAACTGAGATAAGGGGAAGTCTGCAGAGGGTTAGATACAAGGTAATCACAGAGGTAAAAAGTATATTAATATAACTGAGATAAGGGGCAGTCTGCAGAGGGTTAGATACAAGGTAATCACAGAGGTAAATAGTGTATTCATATACAGTGGGGGGGGGGGGGAGTATGTAGTCAGCCACCAATTGTGCAAGTTCTCCCACTTAAGAAGATGAGAGAGGCCTGTAATTTTCATCATAGGTATACCTTAACTATGAGAGACAAAATGTGGAAACAAATCCAGACAATCACATTGTCTGATTTGGAAATAATTTATTTGCATATTATGGTGGAAAATAAGTATTTGGTCACCTACAAACAAGCAAGATTTCTGGCTCTCACATACCTTTATCTTCTTCTTTAAGAGGCTCCTCTGTCCTCCACTCATTACCTGTATTAATGGCACCTGTTTGGACTTGTTATCAGTATAAAAGACAACTGTCCACAACCTCAAACAGTCACACTCCAAACTCCACTATGGTGAAGACCAAAGGGCTGTCGAAGGAGACCAGAAACAAAATTGTAGACCTGCACCAGGCTGGGAAGACTGAATCTGCAATAGGCAAGAAATCAACTGTGGGAGCAATAATTAGAAAATGGAAGACATACAAGACCACTGATAATCTCCCTCGATCTGGGGCTCCACGCAAGATCTCACCCTGTGGGGTCAAAATGATCACAAGAACGGTGAGCAAACATCCCAGAACCACACGGGGGACCTAGTGAATAACCTGCAGAGAGCTGTACCAACGTAACAAAGGCTACCATCAGTAACACACTACGCTGCCAGGGACTCAGATCCTGCAGTACCAGACGTGTCCCCCTGCTTAAGCCAGTACATGTCCGGGCCCGTCTGAAGTATGTTAGAGAGCATTTGGATGATCCAGAAGCGGATTGGGAGAATGTCATATGGTCAGATGAAACCAAAGTAGAACTGTTTGGTAGAAACACAACTTGTCGTGTTTGGAGGAGAGAGAACACCATACCTACTGTGATGCATGGGGGTGGCAACATCATGCTTTGGGGCTGTTTCTCTGCAAAGGGAACAGGACGACTGATCCGTGTACATGAAAGAATGAATGGGGCCATGTATCGTTAGATTTTGAGTGCAAACCTCCTTCCATCAGCAAGGGCATTGAAGATGAAATGTGGCTGGGTCTTTCAGCATGACAATGATCCCAAACACACCACCCGGGCAATGAAGTAGTGGCCTCGTAAGAAGCATTTCACGGTCCTGGAGTGGCCTAGACAGTCTCCAGATCTCAACCCCATAGAAAACCTTTGGAGGGAATTGAAAGTCCGTGTTGCCCAGCGACAGCCCCAAAACATCACTGCTCTAGAGGAGATCTGCATGCAGGAATGGGCCAACATACCAGCAACAGTGTGTGACAACCTTGTGAAGACTTACAGAAAACGTTTGACCTCTGTCATTGCCAACAAAGGATATATAACAAAGTATTGAGATTAACTTTTGATATTGACTAAATACTTATTTTCCACCATAATTTGCAAATAAATTCTTTCCAAATCAGACAATGTGATTGTCTGGATTTGTTTCCACATTTTGTCTCTCATAGTTGAGGTATACCTTTGATGAAAATTACAGGCCTCTCTCATCTTCTTAAGTGGGAGAACTTTCACAATTGGTGGCTGACTAAATACTTTTTTTCCCCACTGTAACTGATATACGGGGCAGTCTGCAGAGCCTTAGATACAGGGTAATCACAGAGGTAAAAAGTATATTAATATAACTGAGTTAAGGAGCAGTCTGCAGAGGCTTAGATACAAGGTAATCACAGAGGTAAAAAGTATATTAATATAACTGAGATAAGGGGCAGTTCGCAGAGGCTTAGATACAAGGTAATCACAGAGGTATTAAGTATATTAATATAACTGAGATAAGGAGCAGTCTGCAGAGGCTTAGATACACGGTAATCACAGAGGTAAATAGTGTATTAATATAACTGAGATACGGGGCAGTCGGCAGAGGCTTAGATACAGGGTAATCACAGAGGTAAAAAGTATATTATTATAACTGAGTTAAGGAGCAGTCTGCAGAGGCTTAGATACAAGGTAATCACAGAGGTAAAAAGTATATTAATATAACTGAGATACGGGGCAGTCGGCAGAGGCTTAGATACAGGGTAATCACAGAGGTAAAAAGTATATTATTATAACTGAGTTAAGGAGCAGTCTGCAGAGGCTTAGATACAAGGTAATCACAGAGGTAAAAAGTATATTAATATAACTGAGATAAGGGGCAGTCTGCAGAGGGTTATATACAAGGTAATCACAGAGGTAAAAAGTATATTAATATAACTGAGATAAGGGGCAGTTTGCAGAGGCTTAGATACACGATAATCACAGAGGCATTAAGTATATTAATATAACTGAGATAAGGAGCAGTCTGCAGAGGCTTAGATCCAAGGTAATCACAGAGGTAAAAAGTGTATTAATATAACTGAGATAAGGAGCAGTCTGCAGAGGCTTAGATACAGGGTAACCACAGAGGTAAAAAGTATATTAATATAACTGAGATAAGGAACAGTCTGCAGAGGCATAGATACAAGGTAATCAGAGGTAAAAATTATATTAATATAACTGAGATAAGGGGCATTCTGCAGAGGCTTAGATACACGGTAATCACAGAGGTATAAAGTATATTAATATAACTGAGATAAGGAGCAGTCTGCAGAGGCTTAGATACAAGGTGATTACAGAGATAAAAAGTATATTAATATAACTGAGATAAGGAGCAGTCTACAGAGGTTTAGATACAAGGTAATCACAGAGGTAAAAAGTATATTAATATAACTGAGATAAGGGGCAGTGTGCTGAGGCTTAGATACAAGGTAATCACAGAGGTAAAAAGTATATTAATATAACAGATCAGGAACAGTCTGCAGAGTCATAGATACAAGGTAATCAGAGGTAAAAAGTATATTAATATAACTGAGATAAGGAGCAGTCTACAGAGGTTTAGATACAAGGTAATCACAGAGGTAAAAAGTATATTAATATAACTGAGATAAGGGGCAGTGTGCAGAGGCTTAGATACAAGGTAATCACAGAGGTAAAAATTATATTAATATAACTGAGATAAGGAGCAGTCTGCAGAGGCTTAAATACAAGGTAATTACAGAGGTAAAAAGTGTATTAATATAACAGTGTTGGTTATGCAAAACTGGGGAATCGTTAATAAAGGGATTATCTTTTTAAAAAATAAAAAAATAGACTGTCCCTGTAAGCGTGTTCTGCAGCAGCAAGTTTGACTGGTTATATAACTTCCTTTTTAAACTACCAATTAACATTTTATTCCTGTACATTTACATTTTAGGAATGAGATACCCATATAAACTGTGCATGTAATTGTATAAACTGAGTCTTAGATATCCATGATTAAAGGGATAGGAAAGTCACAATTTTTTTTTAATCTTCATACAGAATGTTAAATTTCATATATATTGCCATAGACATCTATTAAATAAAATGCACGCTTTGAAATATAAATTACTTTCAAGGTTTTAATCTAGCCCAAGCCCTCTAAAAATGACCACCATTCCGTATGCACATATCAGTATTTCTAAAGATGGCCGCCAGCGCATGCCCACAGTAGCGCTCAAGTAGTTCCAGGCTGGGCGTTACTGTGTACGAGCAGGCTGCAAGAGGGGCTAAGAGGTGGATACTGCTAGGAACTCCCTTTTGGTTACGTAGCTCAGCTGCTGTTTCCCGAGTATCATAGTTAGAGAAAGCAGTGTTACTGGGTACTTGTTATTGTGACAATCGTTCTGAGTAATCAAATTACATTTGCAAACATTTTTCATCTTCCTCATCTTTATTTTACAAATAAAATATGAGTTTCATTCATAATTTATATGATGTGTTAAACTTTTTATATGTAATGATACCTGAGCAGAATGCATAAAAAAACAATGTATGCAGCAGTGTGCTAAAATACGGTAACAATCATTTCTTTCATATAGGTGGCGAGAGTCCACAAGCTTGTTACTGATGAGATATACATTCCTACCAGGAGGAGGCAAAGTTTCCCAAACCTCAAATCCCTAATAAAGAACCTCTCCCACCTCACTCATACTTCATTTAATTTCTCAGTGGAAAAAGCTGTTTTTATTTTGTCCCTCCCTTTTTTGTTACTCATGAACTTCCATATCTTTGGTATTATATCAGTAACAAGCTTGTGGACACTCGCCAACCTATATGAAAGAAAACTTAATTTATGTAAGAACTTAAATTCATTTCTTTCATGGTGGCAAGAGTCCACGAGGCCCACCCATTTTTTGGAGGTTATGATTTTTTTATATAAAGCACATTTTTTCCTGCTCTTCTTTTCTCCAACATAGGTGTGTCCGGTCCACGGCGTCATCCTTACTTGTGGGATATTCTCTTCCCCAACAGGAAATGGCAAAGAGCCCAGCAAAGCTGGTCACATGATCCCTCCTAGGCTCCGCCTACCCCAGTCATTCTCTTTGCCGTTGCACCGGCAACATCTCCACGGAGATGGTTAAGAGTTTTTTGGTGTTTAAATGTAGTTTTTATCCTTCAATCAAGTGTTTGTTATTTTAAAATAGTGCTGGTATGTACTATTTACTCTGAAACAGAAAAGAGATGAAGATTTCTGTTTGTAAGAGGAAGATGATTTTAGCAAACGTTACTAAAATCGATTGCTGTTTCCACACAGGACTGTTGAGATGAAGTAACTTCAGTTGGGGGAAACAGTTGGCAGACTTTTCTGCTTGAGGTATGACTGGCCACATTTCTAACAAGACTTTGTAATGCTGGAAGGCTGTCATTTCCCCTATGGGGACCGGTAAGCCATTTTCTTAGATTAAGTAAAAGAATAAAGGGCTTTATAAGGGCTTAAAAAACTGGTAGACATTTTTCTGTGCTAAAACGATTACTTTGCTAAGCATATTTGGCAGATTATAACTCTTAATAGTTTTTATAATCTTGGGGATTGTTGTTAAAAAACGGCAGGCACTGTATTGGACACCTTTTTCAGATGGGGGCCTTTTCTAGTCATAGGCAGAGCCTCATTTTCGCGCCACTAATGCGCAGTTGTTTTTGGAAAGCAAGGCATGCAGATGCATGTGTGAGGAGCTAAGAACCACTGAAAAAGCTTATAGAAGGCGTCATTTGGTATCGTATTCCCCTCTGGGCTTGGTTGGGTCTCAGCAAAGCAGATACCTGGGACTGTATAGGGGTTAAATGTAAAAACGGCTCCGGTTCCGTTATTTTAAGGGTTAAAGCTTTCAAATTTGGTGTGCAATACTTTTAAGGCTTCACTGTGGTGAAATTTTGGTGAATTTTGAACAATTCCTTCATGCTTTTTCACATATTCAGTAATAAAGTGTGTTCTGTTTAAAATTTAAAGTGACAGTAACGGTTTTATTTTAAAACGTTTTTTGTGCTTTGTTGACTAGTTTAAGCCTGTTTAACATGTCTGAACCATCAGATAAGCGATGTTCTATATGTATGAAAGCCAAGGTTTCTCCCCATTTAAATATATGTGATGATTGTGACATAGTGTCCAAACAAAGTAGGGACAATGATGCCACAGATAATGATATTGCCCAAGATGATTCCTCAAATGAGGGGAGTAAGCATGGTACTGCATCATCCCCTTCTGTGTCTACACCAGTTTTGCCCACACAAGAGGCCCCTAGTACATCTAGTGCGCCAATACTTATTACCATGCAACAATTAACGGCTGTTATGGATAATTCTATTGCAAACATTTTATCTAAAATGCCTACTTATCAGAGAAAGCGCGATTGCTCTGTTTTAAACACTGAAGAGCAAGAGGACGCTGATGATAACTGTTCTGACATACCCTCACACCAATCTGAAGGGGCCAGGAGGGAGGTTTTGTCTGAGGGAGAAATTTCAGATTCAGGAAAAATTTCTCAACAAGCTGAACCTGATGTTGTAACATTTAAATTTAAATTAGAACATCTCCGCGCACTGCTTAAGGAGGTATTATCTACTCTGGATGATTGTGACAATTTGGTCATTCCAGAGAAATTATGTAAGATGGACAAGTTCCTAGAGGTTCCGGTGCCCCCCGATGCTTTTCCTATACCCAAGCGGGTGGCAGACATAGTAAATAAGGAGTGGGAAAGGCCCGGCATACCTTTTGTTCCTCCCCCTATATTTAAGAAATTATTTCCTATAGTCGACCCCAGAAAGGACTTATGGCAGACAGTCCCCAAGGTCGAGGGGGCGGTCTCTACTCTAAACAAACGCACTACTATTCCCATAGAAGATAGTTGTGCTTTCAAAGATCCTATGGATAAAAAATTAGAGGGTTTGCTTAAAAAGATGTTTGTTCAGCAAGGTTACCTTCTACAACCAATTTCATGCATTGTTCCTGTCACTACGGCAGCGTGTTTCTGGTTCGAAGAACTAGAAAAGTCGCTCAATAAAGAATCTTCGTATGAGGAGGTTATGGACAGAGTTCAAGCACTTAAATTGGCTAACTCTTTTATTTTAGATGCCGCTTTGCAATTAGCTAGATTAGCGGCGAAAAATTCAGGGTTTGCTATCGTGGCGCGCAGAGCGCTTTGGCTAAAGTCTTGGTCAGCGGATGTGTCTTCCAAGACAAAATTGCTTAACATCCCTTTCAAGGGTAAAACACTGTTTGGTCCTGATTTGAAAGAGATTATTTCAGACATCACCGGGGGAAAGGGCCACGCCCTTCCTCAGGATAGGTCTTTTAAGGCTAAAAATAAGCCTAATTTTCGTCCCTTTCGCAGAAACGGACCAGCCTCTAATTCTACATCCTCTAAGCAAGAGAGTAATACTTCTCAACCCAAACCAGCCTGGAGACCGATGCAAGGCTGGAACAAGGGTAAGCAGGCCAAGAAGCCTGCCACTGCTACCAAAACAGCATGAAGGGATGGCCCCCGATCCGGGACCGGATCTGGTGGGGGGCAGACTTTCTCTCTTTGCTCAGGCTTGGGCAAGAGATGTTCAGGATCCTTGGGCACTAGAAATAGTCTCTCAAGGTTATCTCCTGGAATTCAAGGAACTACCCCCAAGGGGAAGGTTCCACAGGTCTCAATTATCTGCAAACCAAATAAAAAGACAGGCATTCTTACATTGTGTAGAAGACCTGTTAAAAATGGGAGTAATTCATCCAGTTCCAATAGGAGAACAAGGGATGGGGTTTTACTCCAACCTGTTCATAGTTCCCAAAAAAGAGGGAACATTCAGACCAATTTTAGATCTCAAGATCCTAAACAAATTTCTCAGGGTTCCATCGTTCAAAATGGAAACCATTCGAACGATCCTTCCTACCATCCAGGAAGGTCAATTTATGACCACGGTGGATTTAAAGGATGCGTACCTACATATTCCTATCCACAAGGAACATCATCAGTTCCTAAGGTTCGCTTTTCTGGACAAGCATTACCAGTTTGTGGCACTTCCATTCGGATTAGCCACTGCTCCGAGAATTTTCACAAAGGTACTAGGGTCCCTTCTAGCGGTTCTAAGACCAAGGGGCATTGCTGTAGTACCTTACTTGGACGACATCCTGATTCAAGCGTCATCTCTGTCAAAAGCAAAGGCTCATACGGACATCGTCCTAGCCTTTCTCAGATCTCACGGATGGAAAGTGAACAAAGAAAAAAGTTCTCTGTCCCCGTCAACAAGAGTTCCCTTCTTGGGAACAATAATAGATTCCTTAGAAATGAGGATTTTTCTGACAGAGGTCAGAAAATCAAAACTTCTAAGCTCTTGTCAAGTACTTCATTCTGTTCTTCGTCCTTCCATAGCGCAGTGCATGGAAGTAATAGGATTGATGGTTGCAGCAATGGACATAGTTCCTTTTGCACGAATTCATCTAAGACCATTACAACTGTGCATGCTCAGACAGTGGAATGGGGATTATACAGACTTGTCTCCGACGATTCAAGTAGATCAAAAGACCAGAGATTCACTCCGTTGGTGGCTGATCCTGGACAACCTGTCACAGGGAATGAGCTTCCGCAGACCAGAGTGGGTCATTGTCACGACCGACGCCAGTCTGGTGGGCTGGGGTGCGGTCTGGGAACCCCTGAAAGCTCAGGGTCTATGGTCTCGGGAAGAATCTCTTCTCCCGATAAACATTCTGGAACTGAGAGCGATATTCAATGCTCTCAAAGCTTGGCCTCATCTAGCAAGGGCCAGATTCATAAGGTTTCAGTCAGACAACATGACGACTGTTGCATATATCAACCATCAGGGGGAACAAGGAGTTCCCTGGCGATGGAGGAAGTGACCAAGATAATTCAATGGGCGGAGGATCACTCCTGCCACTTGTCTGCAATCCACATCCCAGGAGTGGAAAATTTGGAAGCGGATTTTCTGAGTCGTCAGACATTCCATCCGGGGGAGTGGGAACTCCATCCGGAAATCTTTGCCCAAATAACTCAGTTATGGGGCATTCCAGACATGGATCTGATGGCCTCTCGTCAGAACTTCAAGGTTCCTTGTTACGGGTCCAGATCCAGGGATCCCAAGGCGACTCTAGTAGATGCACTAGTAGCACCTTGGACCTTCAACCTAGCTTATGTATTCCCACCGTTTCCTCTCATTCCCAGGCTGGTAGCCAGGATCAATCAGGAGAGGGCTTCGGTGATCTTGATAGCTCCTGCGTGGCCACGCAGGACTTGGTATGCAGACCTGGTGAATATGTCATCGGCTCCACCATGGAAGCTACCTTTGAGACAGGACCTTCTTATTCAAGGTCCATTCGAACATCCGAATCTGGTTTCCCTCCAACTGACTGCTTGGAGATTGAACGCTTGATTTTATCAAAGCGTGGGTTTTCAGATTCTGTAATAGATACTCTGATTCAGGCTAGAAAGCCTGTAACTAGAAAGATTTATCATAAAATATGGAAAAAATATATCTGTTGGTGTGAATCTAAAGGATTCCCATGGAACAAGATAAAAATTCCTAAGATTCTATCCTTTCTACAAGAAGGTTTGGAGAAAGGATTATCTGCAAGTTCTCTGAAGGGACAGATCTCTGCTTTATCTGTTCTACTTCACAAAAGGCTGGCAGCTGTGCCAGACGTTCAAGCGTTTGTTCAGGCTCTGGTTAGAATCAAGCCTGTTTACAGACCTTTGACTCCTCCCTGGAGTCTAAATCTAGTTCTTTCAGTTCTTCAAGGGGTTCCGTTTGAACCCTTACATTCCGTAGATATTAAGTTATTATCTTGGAAAGTTTTGTTTTTGGTTGCAATTTCTTCTGCTAGAAGAGTTTCAGAGTTATCTGCTCTGCAGTGTTCTCCGCCCTATCTGGTGTTCCATGCAGATAAGGTGGTTTTGCGTACTAAACCTGGTTTTCTTCCGAAAGTTGTTTCCAACAAAAATATTAACCAGGAGATAGTTGTACCTTCTTTGTGTCCGAATCCAGTTTCAAAGAAGGAACGTTTGTTACACAATTTGGACGTAGTCCGTGCTCTAAAATTCTATTTAGAGGCTACTAAAGATTTCAGACAAACATCTTCTTTGTTTGTTGTTTATTCTGGTAAAAGGAGAGGTCAAAAAGCAACTTCTACCTCTCTTTCTTTTTGGCTTAAAAGCATTATCCGATTGGCTTATGAGACTGCCGGACGGCAGCCTCCTGAAAGAATCACAGCTCATTCCACTAGGGCTGTGGCTTCCACATGGGCCTTCAAGAACGAGGCTTCTGTTGACCAGATATGTAAGGCAGCGACTTGGTCTTCACTGCACACTTTTGCCAAATTTTACAAATTTGATACTTTTGCTTCTTCGGAGGCTATTTTTGGGAGAAAGGTTTTGCAAGCCATGGTGCCTTCCATTTAGGTGACCTGATTTGCTCCCTCCCTTCATCCGTGTCCTAAAGCTTTGGTATTGGTTCCCACAAGTAAGGATGACGCCGTGGACCGGACACACCTATGTTGGAGAAAACAGAATTTATGCATACCTGATAAATTACTTTCTCCAACGGTGTGTCCGGTCCACGGCCCGCCCTGGTTTTTTTAATCAGGTCTGATGAATTATTTTTTCTAACTACAGTCACCACGGTATCATATGGTTTCTCCTATGCATATTTCCTCCTGTACGTCGGTCGAATGACTGGGGTAGGCGGAGCCTAGGAAGGATCATGTGACCAGCTTTGCTGGGCTCTTTGCCATTTCCTGTTGGGGAAGAGAATATCCCACAAGTAAGGATGACGCCGTGGACCGGACACACCGTTGGAGAAAGTAATTTATCAGGTAAGCATAAATTCTGTTTTTTATGCTTATACACCTCACTGACTTGGCTATATGTTAAACTGAGGTATGAGTGAGGTGGGAGGTGTATTTATAGGCTTTCAAAGTTTGAGAAACTTTGCCCCCTCCGGGTAGTAATGTATATCCCATCAGTAACAACTCGTGGACTCTCGCGGCCATGAAATAAATTAAATGTATCAGGTAAGTTCTTACATAAATTATGTTTTTGTTGGATACATTTTAATAATCACTTATTATACTTTTATTTCTAATAAGTTGTCTATTAATCCTTTAGATCCACTTTACATTGTAGGTAATGCTATAGGACTCATATAACTATATGATGTCAATTAATTTTAATTCTATGTATAACTGTATTTCTCCAACATAGGTGTGTCCGGTCCACGGCGTCATCCTTACTTGTGGGATATTCTCTTCCCCAACAGGAAATGGCAAAGAGCCCAGCAAAGCTGGTCACATGATCCCTCCTAGGCTCCGCCTACCCCAGTCATTCTCTTTGCCGTTGTACAGGCAACATCTCCACGGAGATGGCTTAGAGTTTTTTAGTGTTTAACTGTAGTTTTTATTATTCAATCAAGAGTTTGTTATTTTGAAATAGTGCTGGTATGTACTATTTACTCAGAAACAGAAAAGAGATGAAGATTTCTGTTTGTATGAGGAAAATGATTTTAGCAACCGTCACTAAAATCCATGGCTGTTCCACACAGGACTGTTGAGAGCAATTAACTTCAGTTGGGGGAACAGTGAGCAGTCTCTTGCTGCTTGAGGTATGACACATTCTAACAAGACGATGTAATGCTGGAAGCTGTCATTTTCCCTCTGGGATCCGGTAAGCCATGTTTATTACGATTGTAAATAAGGGCTTCAAAAAAGGGCTTATTAAGACTGTAGACTTTTTTTGGGCTAAATCGATTGATTATTAACACATATTTAGCCTTGAGGAATCATTTTATCTGGGTATTTTGATATAATAATATCGGCAGGCACTGTTTTAGACACCTTATTCTTTAGGGGCTTAGGGGCCTCATTTTCGCGCCGGTGTTGCGCACTTGTTTTTGAGAGGCATGGCATGCAGTCGCATGTGAGAGGAGCTCTGATACTTAGAAAAGACTTTCTGAAGGCGTCATTGGGTATCGTATTCCCCTTGGGGCTTGGTTGGGTCTCAGCAAAGCAGATACCAGGGACTGTAAAGGGGTTAAAGTTCAAAACGGCTCCGGTTCCGTTATTTTAAGGGTTAAAGCTTCCAAATTTGGTGTGCAATACTTTTAAGGCTTTAAGACACTGTGGTGAAAATTTGGTGAATTTTGTACAATTCCTTCATGTTTTTTCGCATTTGCAGTAATAAAGTGTGTTCAGTTTAAAATTTAAAGTGACAGTAACGGTTTTATTTTAAAACGTTTTTTGTACTTGTTATCAAGTTTATGCCTGTTTAACATGTCTGAACTACCAGATAGACTGTGTTCTGAATGTGGGGAAGCCAGAATTCCTATTCATTTAAATAAATGTGATTTATGTGACAATGACAATGATGCCCAAGATGATTCCTCAAGTGAGGGGAGTAAGCATGGTACTGCATCATTCCCTCCTTCGTCTACACGAGTCTTGCCCACTCAGGAGGCCCCTAGTACATCTAGCGCGCCAATACTCCTTACTATGCAACAATTAACGGCTGTAATGGATAATTCTGTCAAAAACATTTTAGCCAAAATGAACACTTATCAGCGTAAGCGCGACTGCTCTGTTTTAGATACTGAAGAGCATGACGACGCTGATATTAACATTTCTGAAGGGCCCCTAACTCAGTCTGATGGGGCCAGGGAGGTTTTGTCTGAGGGAGAAATTACTGATTCAGGGAACATTTCTCAACAAGCTGAACCTGATGTGATTGCATTTAAATTTAAGTTGGAACATCTCCGCATTCTGCTTAAGGAGGTATTATCCACTCTGGATGATTGTGACAAGTTGGTCATCCCAGAGAAACTATGTAAAATGGACAAGTTCCTAGAGGTGCCGGGGCTCCCAGAAGCTTTTCCTATACCCAAGCGGGTGGCGGACATTGTTAATAAAGAATGGGAAAGGCCCGGTATTCCTTTCGTCCCTCCCCCCATATTTAAAAAATTGTTTCCTATGGTCGACCCCAGAAAGGACTTATGGCAGACAGTCCCCAAGGTCGAGGGAGCGGTTTCCACTTTAAACAAACGCACCACTATACCCATAGAGGATAGTTGTGCTTTCAAAGATCCTATGGATAAAAAATTAGAAGGTTTGCTTAAAAAGATGTTTGTTCAGCAGGGTTTCCTTCTACAACCAATTTCATGCATTGTCCCTGTCGCTACAGCCGCATGTTTCTGGTTCGATGAGCTGATAAAGGCGGTCGACAGTGATTCTCCTCCTTATGAGGAGATTATGGACAGAATCAATGCTCTCAAATTGGCTAATTCTTTCACCCTAGACGCCACTTTGCAATTGGCTAGGTTAGCGGCTAAGAATTCTGGGTTTGCTATTGTGGCGCGCAGAGCGCTTTGGTTGAAATCTTGGTCGGCTGATGCGTCTTCCAAGAACAAGCTACTTAACATTCCTTTCAAGGGGAAAACGCTGTTTGGCCCTGACTTGAAAGAGATTATCTCGGATATCACTGGGGGTAAGGGCCACGCCCTTCCTCAGGATCGGCCTTTCAAGGCAAAAAATAAACCTAATTTTCGTCCCTTTCGTAGAAACGGACCAGCCCAAAGTGCTACGTCCTCTAAGCAAGAGGGTAATACTTCTCAAGCCAAGCCAGCTTGGAGACCAATGCAAGGCTGGAACAAGGGAAAGCAGGCCAAGAAACCTGCCACTGCTACCAAGACAGCATGAAATGTTGGCCCCCGATCCGGGACCGGATCTGGTGGGGGGCAGACTCTCTCTCTTCGCTCAGGCTTGGGCAAGAGATGTTCTGGATCCTTGGGCGCTAGAAATAGTCTCCCAAGGTTATCTTCTGGAATTCAAGGGACTTCCCCCAAGGGGGAGGTTCCACAGGTCTCAGTTGTCTTCAGACCACATAAAAAGACAGGCATTCTTACATTGTGTAGAAGACCTGTTAAAAATGGGAGTGATTCATCCCGTTCCATTAAGAGAACAAGGGATGGGGTTCTACTCCAATCTGTTTATAGTTCCCAAAAAAGAGGGAACGTTCAGACCAATCTTAGATCTCAAGATCTTAAACAAGTTTCTCAAGGTTCCATCGTTCAAGATGGAAACCATTCGAACTATTCTTCCTTCCATCCAGGAAGGTCAATTCATGACCACGGTGGATTTAAAGGATGCGTATCTACATATTCCTATCCACAAGGAACATCATCGGTTCCTGAGGTTCGCATTCCTGGACAAACATTACCAGTTCGTGGCGCTTCCTTTTCGGATTAGCCACTGCTCCAAGGATTTTCACAAAGGTACTAGGGTCCCTTCTAGCTGTGCTAAGACCAAGGGGCATTGCTGTAGTACCTTACTTGGACGACATTCTGATTCAAGCGTCGTCCCTTCCTCAAGCAAAGGCTCACACGGACATTGTCCTGGCCTTTCTCAGATCTCACGGATGGAAAGTGAACGTGGAAAAGAGTTCTCTATCTCCGTCAACAAGGGTTCCCTTCTTGGGAACAATAATAGACTCCTTAGAAATGAGGATTTTTCTGACAGAGGCCAGAAAAACAAAACTTCTAGACTCTTGTCGGATACTTCATTCCGTTCCTCTTCCTTCCATAGCTCAGTGCATGGAAGTGATCGGGTTGATGGTAGCGGCAATGGACATAGTTCCTTTTGCACGCATTCATCTAAGACCATTACAACTGTGCATGCTCAGTCAGTGGAATGGGGACTATACAGACTTGTCTCCGAAGATACAAGTAAATCAGAGGACCAGAGACTCACTCCGTTGGTGGCTGTCCCTGGACAACCTGTCACGAGGGATGACATTCCGCAGACCAGAGTGGGTCATTGTCACGACCGACGCCAGTCTGATGGGCTGGGGCGCGGTCTGGGGATCCCTGAAAGCTCAGGGTCTTTGGTCTCGGGAAGAATCTCTTCTACCGATAAATATTCTGGAACTGAGAGCGATATTCAATGCTCTCAAGGCTTGGCCTCAGCTAGCGAGGGCCAAGTTCATACGGTTTCAATCAGACAACATGACAACTGTTGCGTACATCAACCATCAGGGGGGAACAAGGAGTTCCCTGGCGATGGAAGAAGTGACCAAAATCATTCTATGGGCGGAGTCTCACTCCTGCCACCTGTCTGCTATCCACATCCCAGGAGTGGAAAATTGGGAAGCGGATTTTCTGAGTCGTCAGACATTGCATCCGGGGGAGTGGGAACTCCATCCGGAAATCTTTGCCCAAGTCACTCAGCTGTGGGGCATTCCAGACATGGATCTGATGGCCTCTCGTCAGAACTTCAAAGTTCCTTGCTACGGGTCCAGATCCAGGGATCCCAAGGCGGCTCTAGTGGATGCACTAGTAGCACCTTGGACCTTCAAACTAGCTTATGTGTTCCCGCCGTTTCCTCTCATCCCCAGGCTGGTAGCCAGGATCAATCAGGAGAGGGCGTCGGTGATTTTGATAGCTCCTGCGTGGCCACGCAGGACTTGGTATGCAGATCTGGTGAATATGTCATCGGCTCCTCCTTGGAAGCTACCTTTGAGACGAGACCTTCTTGTTCAGGGTCCGTTCGAACATCCGAATCTGGTTTCACTCCAGCTGACTGCTTGGAGATTGAACGCTTGATCTTATCGAAGCGAGGATTCTCAGATTCTGTTATCGATACTCTTGTTCAGGCCAGAAAGCCTGTAACTAGAAAGATTTACCACAAAATTTGGAAAAAATATATCTGTTGGTGTGAATCTAAAGGATTCCCTTGGGACAAGGTTAAGATTCCTAGGATTCTATCCTTCCTTCAAGAAGGATTGGAAAAAGGATTATCTGCAAGTTCTCTGAAGGGACAGATCTCTGCTTTATCTGTTCTACTTCACAAAAGGCTGGCAGCTGTGCCAGACGTTCAAGCGTTTGTTCAGGCTCTGGTTAGAATCAAGCCTGTTTACAGACCTTTGACTCCTCCCTGGAGTCTAAATCTAGTTCTTTCAGTTCTTCAAGGGGTTCCGTTTGAACCCTTACATTCCGTAGATATTAAGTTATTATCTTGGAAAGTTTTGTTTTTGGTTGCAATTTCTTCTGCTAGAAGAGTTTCAGAGTTATCTGCTCTGCAGTGTTCTCCGCCCTATCTGGTGTTCCATGCAGATAAGGTGGTTTTGCGTACTAAACCTGGTTTTCTTCCGAAAGTTGTTTCCAACAAAAATATTAACCAGGAGATAGTTGTACCTTCTTTGTGTCCGAATCCAGTTTCAAAGAAGGAACGTTTGTTACACAATTTGGACGTAGTCCGTGCTCTAAAATTCTATTTAGAGGCTACTAAAGATTTCAGACAAACATCTTCTTTGTTTGTTGTTTATTCTGGTAAAAGGAGAGGTCAAAAAGCAACTTCTACCTCTTTCTTTTTGGCTTAAAAGCATTATCCGATTGGCTTATGAGACTGCCGGACGGCAGCCTCCTGAAAGAATCACAGCTCATTCCACTAGGGCTGTGGCTTCCACATGGGCCTTCAAGAACGAGGCTTCTGTTGACCAGATATGTAAGGCAGCGACTTGGTCTTCACTGCACACTTTTGCCAAATTTTACAAATTTGATACTTTTGCTTCTTCGGAGGCTATTTTTGGGAGAAAGGTTTTGCAAGCCATGGTGCCTTCCATTTAGGTGACCTGATTTGCTCCCTCCCTTCATCCGTGTCCTAAAGCTTTGGTATTGGTTCCCACAAGTAAGGATGACGCCGTGGACCGGACACACCTATGTTGGAGAAAACAGAATTTATGCATACCTGATAAATTACTTTCTCCAAAGGTGTGTCCGGTCCACGGCCCGCCCTGGTTTTTTTAATCAGGTCTGATGAATTATTTTTTCTAACTACAGTCACCACGGTATCATATGGTTTCTCCTATGCATATTTCCTCCTGTACGTCGGTCGAATGACTGGGGTAGGCGGAGCCTAGGAAGGATCATGTGACCAGCTTTGCTGGGCTCTTTGCCATTTCCTGTTGGGGAAGAGAATATCCCACAAGTAAGGATGACGCCGTGGACCGGACACACCGTTGGAGAAAGTAATTTATCAGGTAAGCATAAATTCTGTTTTTTATGCTTATACACCTCACTGACTTGGCTATATGTTAAACTGAGGTATGAGTGAGGTGGGAGGTGTATTTATAGGCTTTCAAAGTTTGAGAAACTTTGCCCCCTCCGGGTAGTAATGTATATCCCTTCAGTAACAACTCGTGGACTCTCGCGACCATGAAATAAATTAAATGTATCAGGTAAGTTCTTACATAAATTATGTTTTTGTTGGATACATTTTAATAATCACTTATTATACTTTTATTTCTAATAAGTTGTCTATTAATCCTTTAGATCCACTTTACATTGTAGGTAATGCTATAGGACTCATATAACTATATGATGTCAATTAATTTTAATTCTATGTATAACTGTATTTTATATATTATATTTTAAATTATCATTATATAATTACATTTATAGTATTAAATATAATGTTCAATGTTTCTTTTATAAATTCTGGAACAATAAAATTACTTTGTCGTTGGAATAAAAAGTGTATTTCTTTATAGGCTTCTAAAAATAAATGAATTACAATTTAATTTTTTTTTTTTTTTTAAAGTTTAGTTAGTATATTAATTGCATTAATGAGATTGTTTATCTTTTAAAATATTATAGATTATCATTACATAGCACCGAATATACAACAGTGTTCCAATGCTTATATAAATATCAACACTAAATCTACTAAATGTGATAATATATAGATATATAAAATTCCTCTAAACTCGCTGACTTGCAGTACTGCGTACTGTAAAAGGTAGTTATCGTTAGAAAAATGATTATATCAAGACCAAATGAATCTGTTATCTGATAGGATACCATACATTTTTACACAATGTATATACTTTAGAGCAAACTCTGGTATACATATACCCTTCTATCAGGCAAAATCAATGCTCTTTGCCCTAGAACTACAAACACAGTACATTTATAAAACAAATACACAACCGTTTTAAGTAACTTTCTCATGTTTTCCTATTATCAGTTTTCCTTTGTACTCATGGAGGTTTATTTATCATATGTCTGTCGGACCTGATCCGATAGTGAAGATCAGGTCCGACAGACATCGCTGAATGCGGAGAGCAATACGCTCTCCGTATTCAGCATTGCACAAGAGCTGCTGGTGCAACGCCGCCCCCTGCATACTCAGTGCAGACGGACAGGGTTATTGAGCAGCTCCATAACTTGTGTTTCTGGCGAGTCTGAAGACTCGCCAGAAACACGGGCCCTCAAGCTCCGTTCGGAGCTTGACAGATAGGCCCCATGGTATCTTTAATAGAAAAACAGGAATGTAAGCTTATAGCCGGCCCATTTTTTATTCAGCACCCTGGGTAGCGCTTGCTGATTGCTGCCTAAATGTACCAAAAAAATGGGCCGGCTCCTAAGCTTTACATGCCTGCTTTTTCAAATAAAGATACCAAGAGAATGAAGAAAAATTCAGAATAGAAGTAAATTAGAAAGATGCTTAAAATTGCTGCTCTATCTGAATCATGAATGGAAAAAAATGGGTTTCATGTCCCTTTAATAGACAATTCTATATGACAGCAGTTCAGGCCTTAAACAGTTATAAGCTTTGCGGCCTTATTACTTTATAACCAGGCTCAAGTAGAGAAGATATCACATCCAGCAAAAGATAGAGAGCAAGATATTAAAAAAACATGCCTGATTATAGTATACTGCGTCCTCTGCGATAGACGGCAGCTTTGTATTCAGCGCTTGATTCTGCTGAAGTTCTATGTTCACATTGTTTAGCAGAATGCATAAAGCACTACCCGCTACCCGTATTAATGGTAGCCAGCTTCATACAGCTTTAAATCCAGCAAGATGTAGTTTGTTGTGTAGGATAAAATAACAAGTCCGTCTGCAGTATTTAGGCTTTAAATCCTTCACGGGGGGAAGTGACAGATCTCTTCACTGAATGTAACCAGCATATATTAAATAAGGCCTGGGAGCTCCTATAAAGGGACACTAAACACAAATTATAAACTACATGATTATGAACCTTCATATATAAGAATAATTATGCAATGAAAACGGTAGCTTTGCTTTGTCAGCTGAGCATGTTGTTTTATGTTTATTCGTTTCACTGCTTTCCCTGTCCCCCAGAAACAAAAGAACCCCTGCTAACCAATAACAGACTAATATTTAGATATAGCACAAACTCTGTTTGCACATGTGCAGACTGGGGTTGCTTGACCTCTTATATTTCCTTTAGCACTGATTTGATTGTTACTATTGCAAAGAATGATTTGACTATCATGATTGTTGATGCAAAACTGATAATCCACCTTTTAAAAGCATGTGACACCATAGATGCGTTAGGGAGGGAGGACAAAGTAAATAAAAGCACAAATAAATTGCCTAAAAGTATTAACCCAATCCTCCCTGGGAGAAAGTGAAACAAACACATTTTTTAAATGTAGTTTAAAACAAAAGGCTGCATAATAAATAATGAATGTATATTGCAATAATGTTTCACTTGCAATAATGAATCATTTTATTATATGGACAACTGTAAAAAACAGAAACAGAGGCGCCACATGTGTAGATCAATAGATACCAAGATGTAAATCTGGACAAGACACAGGATACTCACAAACGTGAAGGCACTCTCTTGTGCCTATTAGAGGCAGGCTGGTATTCTAAACAGCAAACCAGCTGGCTGTGTATGCGAATCCCCGTCGTGATATCCTGGAGAGATGGATGTCCTGCAAGGCAGTCCTTGCCTGGATAGTGTCCTAAAGGTTGGAACAAGGGAGAAAGGCTGGACAGCCTTTGGGTTACTTAGAAGAGATTGATGCACACACCAGACTTAGTGAATCATAAAACTAGCATTTATTATACAGAATAAAATAGCCAGTAATGTAGCACATTACAGCTGGTGTGTTAAAATCAAATCTCTTGTGGTATATAGAGAAGTAAAGCGACGCGTTTCTCGGGAGTAATCCCGTTTCCTCAGGCTTGTATGCTCTATCTATGTCTTGATCACCCTTAAATAGGCCTAAGTAACCACATGTTCACAATAAACACTCCCCTTCCTTCCTTTACTTAAACCAATCAGAACCTTCCTTTCCCCCCACTCCCACTTGTTGCAGTAATTAGTTATAATTTACTAGATAAATTTATCATTGACAGTATGCTACTTGTTCCCTATTATTCTTGTTATATATACAAGTGATCTTGAGATTTATTAACCAAATTGTTTTTGCGATCGTGTAGAAAGTTACAACCGGGATTATGTAAACAAATCATGTGATGTATGTCTAACCCACCAATGGTAACGAAGAACTATGGGGCTTGTCTTAGAATCTAAATCCGATTGGTGGGAGTCTATTTAATCATGAACTACATTTCCCATGATTCCTATGAACTCATTTTGTGTGATCGTGTAGAGAGTTACAGCCGGAATTATATAAACACATCATGTGATGTATGTCTAACCCACCAATAATAGCGAAGAACTATGGGGCTTGTCTTAAAATCTGAATCCGGTTGGTGGGAGTCTATTTGTTAATGAACTACATTTCCCATGATTCAATTGAACACCTTTTGTGGGTGTGGACCGCACCGATTTTGTATCCACCGCCATCAGCATAACAGATAATGATTTTCATTGCTCAATACAGGTACACACCCATGAATCTGATAGGTTGGTATGGCGTAAACAGACTGACGTCAAGTTCACCAACCCTGTTCAATATACGATCAATAGTGGACTCTATATTATGCCCAAAAAAGTTTGAATGTCCAATGACAATAGCTATATGCGTGATAACAAATATGTATATAAAAACGATATGTAATAAAAATTAATGTGTACGGAACACCAGTGTTATGATACTATATTTTAGATTCTAAAGACCAGGGACCACTTCCTAACTGTCCCTCTTAGCTTATGTGGTGAAGTGACAATATCTTTGTTTGGTAATGTGCACTGGTGTACCAAACGTATTGCATAGATTAACGTGACTATGTCTGTGTGTATTTTTAAATACCCTATAAATATCCGAGATAGTAATCTCTGGACATGGTGGTGGTGAAATTAGAATGAGAAAAACCTTTTTAACAATATTTTATAAAAATGAGTGAGATATAATATATGTAAGTGCATATCGTGTTAACGATATGTATGGTGAATATCGGCAGGATTCATTTAATAGAATTATTGTGTGATTGTTTAGTGCTGCTAACGAATGTCTATAAATCTAAGTGCATACGTGTTAATAATATAAGATAAGATAATGAAAAATATATATGGTGACCAATAGGATCAGTGATGAAGGTGTTGATGTTTGTTAGAAGTGACGTACAATATAATATTGATTGGTTAATCCATAAAGATGGGGCTAATGGAGGACCATAAATGCAAAAGGGGATGGAACTGGAGCCTCATAATTTTGCTGCTTATAATCACTAAATATAATATAGTTACAATGATCGTTCTAATATATGTTATTGGTACTAATATATATGCGCGCATTTGAGGTACTCACTATCATATATGATTAAGCAACAAGTCATATATGATTAAGCAACAAGTGGGGGGTGAAAGTCCAGTGTACACTGGACTTTCACCCCCCACTTGTTGCTTAATCATATATGACTTGTTGCTTAATCATATATGATAGTGAGTACCTCAAATGCGCGCATATATATTAGTACCAATAACATATATTAGAACGATCATTGTAACTATATTATATTTAGTGATTATAAGCAGCAAAATTATGAGGCTCCAGTTCCATCCCCTTTTGCATTTATGGTCCTCCATTAGCCCCATCTTTATGGATTAACCAATCAATATTATATTGTACGTCACTTCTAACAAACATCAACACCTTCATCACTGATCCTATTGGTCACCATATATATTTTTCATTATCTTATCTTATATTATTAACACGTATGCACTTAGATTTATAGACATTCGTTAGCAGCACTAAACAATCACACAATAATTCTATTAAATGAATCCTGCCGATATTCACCATACATATCGTTAACACGATATGCACTTACATATATTATATCTCACTCATTTTTATAAAATATTGTTAAAAAGGTTTTTCTCATTCTAATTTCACCACCACCATGTCCAGAGATTACTATCTCGGATATTTATAGGGTATTTAAAAATACACACAGACATAGTCACGTTAATCTATGCAATACGTTTGGTACACCAGTGCACATTACCAAACAAAGATATTGTCACTTCACCACATAAGCTAAGAGGGACAGTTAGGAAGTGGTCCCTGGTCTTTAGAATCTAAAATATAGTATCATAACACTGGTGTTCCGTACACATTAATTTTTATTACATATCGTTTTTATATACATATTTGTTATCACGCATATAGCTATTGTCATTGGACATTCAAACTTTTTTGGGCATAATATAGAGTCCACTATTGATCGTATATTGAACAGGGTTGGTGAACTTGACGTCAGTCTGTTTACGCCATACCAACCTATCAGATTCATGGGTGTGTACCTGTATTGAGCAATGAAAATCATTATCTGTTATGCTGATGGCGGTGGATACAAAATCGGTGCGGTCCACACCCACAAAAGGTGTTCAATTGAATCATGGGAAATGTAGTTCATTAACAAATAGACTCCCACCAACCGGATTCAGATTTTAAGACAAGCCCCATAGTTCTTCGCTATTATTGGTGGGTTAGACATACATCACATGATGTGTTTATATAATTCCGGCTGTAACTCTCTACACGATCACACAAAATGAGTTCATAGGAATCATGGGAAATGTAGTTCATGATTAAATAGACTCCCACCAATCGGATTTAGATTCTAAGACAAGCCCCATAGTTCTTCGTTACCATTGGTGGGTTAGACATACATCACATGATTTGTTTACATAATCCCGGTTGTAACTTTCTACACGATCGCAAAAACAATTTGGTTAATAAATCTCAAGATCACTTGTATATATAACAAGAATAATAGGGAACAAGTAGCATACTGTCAATGATAAATTTATCTAGTAAATTATAACTAATTACTGCAACAAGTGGGAGTGGGGGGAAAGGAAGGTTCTGATTGGTTTAAGTAAAGGAAGGAAGGGGAGTGTTTATTGTGAACATGTGGTTACTTAGGCCTATTTAAGGGTGATCAAGACATAGATAGAGCATACAAGCCTGAGGAAACGGGATTACTCCCGAGAAACGCGTCGCTTTACTTCTCTATATACCACAAGAGATTTGATTTTAACACACCAGCTGTAATGTGCTACATTACTGGCTATTTTATTCTGTATAATAAATGCTAGTTTTATGATTCACTAAGTCTGGTGTGTGCATCAATCTCTTCTAAGTAACCCAAAGGCTGTCCAGCCTTTCTCCCTTGTTCCAACCTTTAGGACACTATCCAGGCAAGGACTGCCTTGCAGGACATCCATCTCTCCAGGATATCACGACGGGGATTCGCATACACAGCCAGCTGGTTTGCTGTTTAGAATACCAGCCTGCCTCTAATAGGCACAAGAGAGTGCCTTCACGTTTGTCAGTATCCTGTGTCTTGTCCAGATTTACATCTTGGTATCTATTGATCTACACATGTGGCGCCTCTGTTTCTGTTTTTTACAGTTGTCCATATAAGAAAATTACATCACTTGTGAAGTGAAGACCGAGAGCTGCCTTCTCCACTTTTCCCTTTCTCAGACGGACTTATTTTGGGACTTTTTATTTGCACCATTTATATTGGACATCTTCCAGTGTAACGTGTGTATTTTTACATATATACATTTGTATTTTTATTTTTTATTTACATATCAGAATATTTTTTTAATTAAGTTTATATTTGATTTCAACAATTTATATTAATTCTATAGTAATTTTGTATTTTAGTTATGTTTTTATTTTTATATGGGTATATCATTATACATTTATACTAGGGCCATCCACACCACCTGTCAAGTAAGCGCCTCCTATAGGTTATCTGTGACACTCAGTCACAGAGTTTCCAGTTTGTAGTAATGAATCATTTTATGAGTTGGTGAAATGCCAAGTTTAATGGTCCTTTAGCATTTCAGTGAGAGAGATTCAACCTCTGCCTGCATAGTTGTTTTATCATCAGGAAAACACACTATCTTGGAACACAATATATGATAGAGAGTGCTCACAGTTGTGAGCTCATATGTATAATCTTTTCAGAATAACCACCCCATACACTGGAATCTCAGACATACTGATCTGTACCATTTTACTTTCCAAGTATTCAGAGTTGTTCCAGCACTCTATCCCCTTTTTGAGAAGCCTTTTTCAGCCACAACCAGCATCTTATATGCTCAAACTGAAAAGGACCCAGGATCACCGGCACCGATGTGTCTAAGGCATCTAGACAATATGCCTGCTTCAAACTTTCGGACTTTCGGCTCGAGCAGAGATGTAATGTCCGATGCTTTTTGGATTTCCCACTTGAGGAAATTCTTCTTCAGCAGCATAGCCCGTGCTGCTACAAGGCAAACAAAAGCTTGGTATCCGCGTCATGTCTGCTCTGCACCTTCTTTAACTAGGAGGTGTTGATCCGGGCGCTCTGCAGTAATCCGCAGTCGTATGCGGAGCATACATTCGGCGTCCTCGTGTAAGAGCAGAGCCGCTCATGTCATGTCTGAGAATAGTGCTAACCAGAAGTCTCCTGGTGCCTTTACCTTACCTGTACATCTATCCACTGGGTAAAGCTTTTTTTGTACTGTTGTAAATTAGCTGGTGGTAGAGTTTTCATACCACCGCCCTACTGAAAGTACGAGCAGCGCAATTCTACATTTTGGTGTCGTTTCTTTAGCTGGGGTCTGGTGCTCTCCTTACTTTCAGGGAGGAATTCAGTAGTGGCTTATCTAATATCACATCTGGGGAATCACCATTGATATGACATGGATGACAACATTATCATAATGATGTGTCATGGGCAGTGAGATCACGGTATAGCCAAGACCTCCATCTGTGATACTGACATACGTAAGTGAGGGGGAGGGAAATATAATCTTCTAAAGGAAGTGATGATCTGTTTCAGCCCCTCAGAGCCCTTCACTAGTCACATGACAAAGAACCAGATAAGATAACGCTGCCGCTGTATCATCAGGCCCAGATATAGCCGGCAAACTGTATGCCTGGCATCCACAGATGCCACATGTATTTAATGGAGCCTCAAAATTAGTAAATTGAACTGTTATTGTAATAATTGTAAAGGGAATCATGAATTGTGTGTATTACAATGTTTCCAAGGAAGGTAGGAGCAACATCAAGTAATTTGCTCACTACTTTCCCTGGCTGTTTTTTTTAAGATCTGGTGGAATTAATAATAATCTGAAGCCAAGAAAACCGAATGGTCAACCTCACAGAATGTTTGCACTCTTGTAATTGTCTGAACACATTTATTTGATTGGTTCTGTTTTATACATTTAGACATATCAGAAACTGTTATTGTAGATGTTATGCCCATGACTCATTGCTAATTTGCCACAATTTTCCAATTCTAGAATTTCTGGCTGACTGAAAATTATCCAATAAAGGTTTTCTTATTGTTTTATGGCACCTTGTGGGAGATCAGAAGTGCTATTAATACCCCTGCAGTTCCCTCAATAAAACAGACTTCCCAGGATACAAGTCTCAGCTGTGTCACTGGGATGAATTGCCATAAAACATTTTAAGTTATGTGCATAAAAGGATCAACTGAGGTAAAAGAGTGTGTGAAAAAAGTGTAAAAAAATCTGCAAAATTACTTACACATTAGTTTTGCTAAGTGTATCTTGCTCCACCCCCCATATCAGTGTCCTACTCCAAGCCTTGTGGTATAATGTAACAAAGTGCCTCTTGCTTGCATAATTACTTATGCAAGCAAGGGGGGTTGAGGAGGGACAGCAGGAACTGCTATTGTTTATTGCCAAGAGGTTTGCTTGTTTCCATTGGGATAATGTCACATGCTTTGTGAAAGCTTCAGCATTATACTGTGCACTGCTTTAGTCAGGTGTTATGTGACTCTGCCCCCTACCATGCACGAGTGCATTCTGCTGAAGCTATGGCTTTGATACCAGAGGGGAGTTTGCTGCAAACAAAACTATGCCTGAATTAAAGAGGTTAATGGGGGTTAAACAGAAACCGTTTTGCAGGTAAGCTTTGGCTGCATTATATATTTAGAAACTTATGTTTGTTCATACTGTTTTATGTCCCTTTAAGGATCTTTGTACACTGAGCAGGCTGTGACCCACAGGTCTATGCTACACACTCAAAAATTGCTGGAGTCTCCCTGCTAGAAGCTGGTCCTTGTTTAGGACCCATGAAGGCCAAGCTAGCTGCATGACTGACCGCTCCTCCCACTGGCTACTCTTAACCTGTGACACTGGCAAAGTGCAACTGAAGGTTTTTTCTTAAAGGAATAGTAAAGTCCAAATTACACTTTCATGATTCAAATAGGGCATCCAATTTTAAACAACTTTCTATTTTACTTTTGTCATCAAATTTGCTTTGTTCTCTTGTTATTCTTGGTTGAAAGGTAAACCTAGGTTGGGTCATATGCTAATTTCTAAGCCCTTGAAGGCCACCTCTCATTTGAATGCATTTAAAAGTTTTTCACAGCTAGAGGGGGTTAGTTCATGTGTTTCATATAGATAACACTGTGCTCACGCACGTGATGTTATTTAAGAGTCAGCACTAATTGCCTTAAATGCAAGTCTGTCAAAAAATCTGAAATGAGGCAGTCAGCAGAAGCATAGATACAAGGTAATGACAGAGGTAAAAAGTATATTTCTTTAACAGTGCTGGTTATGCAAAACTGGGGAATGCTAAATAAAGGGATTATCTGTTTTTAAACAATAACATTTTTGGTGTTTACTTTCCCTTTACAGCCATATAAATGCAAAAATCTTGCTCCGCAGGTCATTAATATTGTGTTGATAAACAGTTCAACAGGTAAATGTTATCCAGCATTAATATTGTCCTTTTAAAGTGCCATTGGAATGGCCAAAAACGTAAGTTCCATGTGGTTTATGTGCCTGGTAATGTAACACACACATTACCACACAGAGTAATATACAAGGGAGACATCAGTGACACACGGACCCAGCACTGCTGCTGCCTCACACATGGTTGCTAGGTTACAGCACACTGGGTAATATACAATGGAAACAGCAGTGACATACAGACCCAGCACTACTGCTGCCTCACACATGGTTGCTAGGTTACAGCACACAGGTAATATACAAGGGAGACAGCAGTGACACACAGACCCAGCACTGCTGCTGCCTCACACATGGCTGCTAGGTTACAGCACACAGGGTAATATACAAGGGAGACAGCAGTCAAGCAGATCCAGCACTGCTGCTGCCTCACACATGGTTGCTAGGTTACAGCACACAGGGAAATATACAAGGGAGACAGCAGTGACATACAGACCCAGCACTGCTGCTGCCTCACACATGGTTGCTAGGTTACAGTACACAGGGTAATATACAAGGGAGACAGCAGTGACATACAGACCCAGCACTGCTGCTGCCTCACACATGGTTGCTAGGTTACAGTACACAGGGTTATATACAAGGGAGACAGCAGTGACAAGCAGACCCAGCACTGCTGCTGCCTCTCACATGGTTGCTAGGTTACAGTACACAGGGTAATATACAAGGGAGACAGCAGTGAAAAGCATGCTGGAGAGGTGACGTCACCGATAATGGCACGCATGCACTCTACATGGAGTGTTGACAGGAGTGCGCATAGCCAGAGCGGCCAAACGTATTCTCAGAAAAATGATTTGGGCTTGGTATGTTTTAATTTTTTTTAGCAATCTTCTATAAAAATAAATTGGTTCCATTATGTTTCCGATGCTTATTAGGGACACACTACATGTTAGTAACACAGTAAATCCAAGACAGCAAAAAATATGGGTGTATAATGTCCCTTTAAAACAAGTAATTTCCCCCAAAAAATTGATTATAAAGAAGCCCCGGTACAAATTTGTACAAAAGTCTGTAATCAAAGCACTCCTCCCTGTTACACTTGCTCCCTGCAACTTGCTCCCTAAACTTCCTGAAACTTTGTCCCTAAAAGATCCCCCCATTTCTTTGCACCCCAAAAATCCATGTGTAAAGTACACACGAGTACAGCACTTTTGACTAGCTTTCAAACAAAAAATCCAGTAAGAAAATCGGAGCTGTAATCGCAGAGATATCCATCTCGATATCACAGGCGAGAGAAAAACGTATTGCTTTGGAACTGAAACTGGGGTTCCAACATTTTTTATTGTTTTTCCCTCAAAACATTGGAAATGAGAAGCTTGGGGTAAACCAAAACAAAATATATATTCTCATGTTTTAATAAAGATGTGTTTTCTACACTTATTGGAGCAGAGTCAAACAGGGAAATATACAAGGGAGACAGCAGTGACATACAGACCCAGCACTGCTGCTGCCTCACACATGGTTGCTAGGTTATAGTGCACAGGGTAATATACAAGGGAGACAGCAGTGACATACAGACCCAGCACTGCTGCTGCCTCACACATGGTTGCTAGGTTACAGTACACAGGGTTATATACTAGGGAGACAGCAGTGACAAGCAGACCAAGCACTGCTGCTGCCTCTCACATGGTTGCTAGGTTACAGTACACAGGGTAATATACAAGGGAGACAGCAGTGAAAAGCATGCTGGAGAGGTGACGTCACCGATAATGGCACGCATACACTCTACATGGAGTGTTGACAGGAGTGTGCATAGCCAGAGCGGCCAAACGTATTCTCAGAAAAATGATTTGGGCTTGGTATGTTTTAAATTTTTTTTAGCAATCTTCTATAAAAATAAATTGGTTCCATTATGTTTCTGATGCTTATTAGGGACACACTACATGTTAGTAACACAGTAAATCCAAGACAGCAACAAATATGGGTGTATAATGTCCCTTTAAAACAAGTAATTTCCCCCAAAAAATTGATTATAAAGAAGCCCCGGTACAAATTTGTACAAAAGTCTGTAATCAAAGCACTCCTCCCTGTTTGATTTTGGTACCTTAAAACTTGCCCCCTCGAACTTGGTCCTCAAACACTTGCTCCCTAAACTTCCTGAAACTTTGTCCCTAAAAGATCCCCCCCCCATTTCTTTGCACCCCAAAAATCCATGTGTAAAGTACACACGAGTACAGCACTTTTGACTAGCTTTCAAACAAAAAATCCAGTAAGAAAATCGGAGCTGTAATCGCAGAGATATCCATCTCGATATCACAGGCGAGAGAAAAACGTATTGCTTTGGAACTGAAACTGGGGTGCCAACATTTTTTTTTGTTTTTCACTCGAAACATTGGAAATGAGAAGCTTTGGGTAAACCAAAACAAAATATATATTCTCATGTTTTAATAAAGATGTGTTTTCTATACTTATTGGAGCAGAGTCAAACAGGGAAATATACAAGGGAGACAGCAGTGACATACAGACCCAGCACTGCTGCTGCCTCACACATGGTTGCTAGGTTACAGTACACAGGGTAATATACAAGGGAGACAGCAGTGACATACAGACCCAGCACTGCTGCTGCCTCACACATGGTTGCTAGGTTACAGTACACAGGGTTATATACAAGGGAGACAGCAGTGACAAGCAGACCCAGCACTGCTGCTGCCTCTCACATGGTTGCTAGGTTACAGTATACAGGGTAATATACAAGGGAGACAGCAGTGAAAAGCATGCTGGAGAGGTGACGTCACCGATAATGGCACGCATGCACTCTACATGGAGTGTTGACAGGAGTGCGCATAGCCAGAGCGGCCGAACGTATTCTCAGAAAAATGATTTGGGCTTGGTATGTTTTATTTTTTTTTAGCAATCTTCTATAAAAATAAATTGGTTCCATTATGTTTCCGATGTTTATTAGGGACACACTACATGTTAGTAACACAGTAAATCCAAGACAGCAAAAAAATATGGGTGTATAATGTCCCTTTAAAACAAGTAATTTCCCCCAAAAAATTGATTATAAAGAAGCCCCGGTACAAATTTGTACAAAAGTCTGTAATCAAAGCACTCCTCCCTGTTTGATTTTGGTACCTTAAAACTTGCCCCTTCGAACTTGGTCCTCAAACACTTGCTCCCTAAACTTCCTGAAACTTTGTCCCTAAAAGATCCCCCCCCCATTTCTTTGCACCCCAAACATCCATGTGTAAAGTACACACGAGTACAGCACTTTTGACTAGCTTTGAAACAAAAAATCTAGTAAGAAAATCGGAGCTGTAATCGCAGAGATATCCATCTTGATATCACAGGTGAGAGAAAAACGTATTGCTTTGGTACTGAAACTGGGGTGCCAACATTTTTTATTGTTTTTCACTCGAAACATTGGAAATGTGAAGCTTGGGGTAAACCAAAACAAAATATATATTCTCATTTTTTAATAAAGATGTGTTTTCTACACTTATTGGAGCACTTATTGAAGTCAAACAGGGAAATATACAAGGGAGACAGCAGTGACATACAGACCCAGCACTGCTGCTGTCTCACACATGGTTGCTATGTTACAGTACACAGGGAAATATGCAAGGGAGACAGCAGTGACAAGCAGACCCAGCACTGCTGCTGCCTCACACATGGTTGCTAAGTTACAGCACACAGGGTAATATACAAAGGAGACAGCAGTGACACACAGACCCAGCTCTGCTGTTGCCTCATACATGGTTGCTAGGTTACAGCACACAGGATAATATAAAAGGGAGACAGCAGTGACAAACCCTACAATATATATATAGCTCTCAGTTTAGTTCTGTTGAAAAGGTAGTTGGAAAGCCCACTGCAAGTGGGAAATAAGACACTCCCTCCCTTCCACCTTCTTTTGCATATGAAAAGACCCTTTACACAAACAGGAAAAAGCTGGAGTAGGTATCTGACGGTATTCTCATAAAACTTGGGGGCTTGGTTAGAAGTCTGAAAATCAGAGCAATGTTATTTAAAAATAAGCAAAACTATACATTTAAAGAAAAAACAAAAAACAACTTCATAAGCTATATAAATAGATCATCTGCAAAACATTTATGCAAACAAAAAATGAGTGTATAATGTCCCTTTAAAATTACTGCTCTATCTCAATCACGAAATAAAAAAATTGGGTTCTGTGTCCCTTTAACTTTTGTAGCTGCCAGGTGATAAATCCTCTTTGTATAGATAATTGCTTCACAATGTAACAGTAGATAACAATTTGATTTGTTAATTTGGTAGTCCATAAACTGGTGGTGCAATACTGCCATCTAGTGTTTGAAAATGATACACACAAGTAAATAAATGCACTTTAAAGGGACATTAAACCCAATTTTTTTTCTTTTGTGATTTAGAAAGAACATTCCATTTTAAACAACTTTCTAATTTACTTCTATTATTTAATTTGCTACATTCTCTTGATATACTTTGCTGAAAAGCATATCTAGATAGCCTCAGTAGCTGCTGATTGGTTGCTGCACATAGATGCCTCATCTGATTGGCTCACCCATGTGCATTGCTATTTCTTCAACAAAGGATATCTACAGAATGAACCAAATTAGCTAATAGAGGTAAATTGGAATGTTGTTTAAAATTGTATTCTCTATCTGAACCACGAAAGAACATTTTTGGGTTTAGTATCCCTTTAAAAAATAGATACAATTATTTTCATGACTTCATTAAGAACTACATTTAAATGTGAAATGGCCAGCAGTGCTTGTGATTGCAAATGCTGCTTTTTATTATGATACTTGCTGATTCCCCTGGTGTCCCACACACAGTGTCCTAGTGCAGAGTATAAGCTTTAAAACACCAGGTAAATCCGAGCGTTAAGCACAGAGATATGCACTGCTGGATGTAAGGGGTTAAACTGAGTTTTCTTCTGGAACTCAAATCGGGCAGCAGCACCATCCCTTAAATATGATTCCTAAAACTCACCGAAATTTGGTCTCTAATTTCCCCCTCCCCCCACTGTTTTTTTGGACCCCCACAGGGACTTAGTGCTCTGAATAAGCCTTAAATGGCCAGTGTGCAGACAATTATTTAACATTTAATATAAAACAATATTACAGACTTAAAAAGCAGATCACAGTAACATGAAAGTGATATAAACATTCAAAACGTTTTTTAAACTTTACCTTACGATACCAGCATGTGTTAGACGCTATAATGGGCCACACTTGGAGAAGGGCAGAGCCAGCAAACAAATTCAGCACGCCTTCACCGTTATTCAGCACGCCTTCAGCATTATTCAGCACATCTTCACCGTTATTCAGCACGCCTTCAGCATTATTCAGCACGCCTTCAGCATTATTCAGCACGCCTTCAGCATTATTCAGCTCGCCTTCAGCATTATTCAGCACGCCTTCAGCATTATTCAGCACATCTTCACCGTTATTCAGCACGCCTTCACCGTTATTCAGCACGCCTTCAGCATTATTCAGCACGCCTTCAGCATTATTCAGCACGCCTTCAGCATTATTCAGCACGCCTTCAGCATTATTCAGCACATCTTCACCGTTATTCATCACGCCTTCACCGTTATTCAGCACGCCTTCAGCATTATTCAGCACGCCTTCAGCATTATTCAGCACGCCTGCAGCATTATTCAGCACATCTTCACCGTTATTCAGCACGCCTTCACCGTTATTCAGCACGCCTTCAGCATTATTCAGCACGCCTTCAGCATTATTCAGCACGCCTTCAGCATTATTCAGCACGCCTTCAGCATTATTCAGCACATCTTCACCGTTATTCAGCACGCCTTCACCGTTATTCAGCACGCCTTCACCGTTATTCAGCACGCCTTCACCGTTATTCAGCACGCCTTCAGCATTATTCAGCACGCCTTCACCGTTATTCAGCACGCCTTCAGCATTATTCAGCACGCCTTCACCGTTATTCAGCACGCCTTCACCGTTATTCAGCACGCCTTCAGCATTATTCAGCACGCCTTCACTGTTATTCAGCACGCCTTCACCGTTATTCAGCACGCCTTCAGCATTATTCAGCACGCCTTCAGCATTATTCAGCACGCCTTCACCGTTATTCAGCACGCCTTCAGCATTATTCAGCACGCCTTCACCGTTATTCAGCACGCCTTCACCGTTATTCAGCACGCCTTCAGCATTATTCAGCACATCTTCACAGTTATTCAGCACGCCTTTACCTTTATTCAGCACGCCTTTACCTTTATTCAGCACACCCTTACCGTTATTCAGCACGCCTTTACCTTTATTCAGCACGTCTTCACCTTTATTCAGCACGCCTTCACCGTTATTCAGCCCGCCTTCACCGTTATTCAGCCCGCCTTCACCGTTATTCAGCATGCCTTCACCGTTATCCAGCACGCCTTCAGCATTATTCAGCACGCCTTCACCGTTATTCAGCACGCCTTCAGCATTATTCAGCACACCTTCATCGTTATTCAGCACGCCTTCACCGTTATTCAGCACGCCTTCAGCATTATTCAGCACACCTTCATCGTTATTCAGCACGCCTTCATCGTTATTCAGCACGCCTTCACCGTTATTAAGCACGCCTTCAGCATAATTAAGCACGCCTTCACCGTTATTCAGAACGCCTTCACCGTTATTCAGCACGCCTTCACCATTATTCAGCATGCCTTCACCGTTATTCAGCACGTCTTCAACATTATTCAGCACGCCTTCAGCATAATTCAGCATGCCTTCAGCATAATTCAGCACGCCTTCGCCGTTATTCAGCACGCCTTTCCCGTTATTCAGTACACCTTTGCCATTATTCAGCATGCCTTCACCGTTATTCAGCACACCTTCAACATTATTCAGCACGCCTTCAGCATAATTCAGCATGCCTTCAGCATAATTCAGCACGCCTTCGCCGTTATTCAGTACGCCTTTGCCATTTTTCAGCACGCCTTCACCGTTATGCAGCATGCCTTCGCTGTTATTCAGCACACCTTTGCCATTATTCAGCACATCATCGCCATTATTCAGCACACCTTCGCAGTTATTCATCACGCCTTTTCCATTATTCAGCATGCCTTCACCATTATTCATCACGCCTTCACCATTCATCCTCACCAATCACTTTGCTTATTACAATTTGTATTATACGCCCCCGACCTTAAAAAGCAAGAGCAGTTTGTATGTGACTGTATTCGCTAGTACACAAAAGCACGGTCACAACATCCCCTACGCATGCGCTATTTTGTTTTTTTCATCCAGGGTTGTGAACAAAAATGATGTTTCGGATGTTCTTTGTGCTAATATCATCATTCAGTTAGGACCATACTCTGTACTCACCACTTACTGTTTACACTTACTTTACTGTTTATAACAACCTTCTTACTTCCTGATTTGGAATGTTTTGTGAAGTACATTACAGAGCCGAGTGAGGAGTTTCTCTGTTGTTACCAGCGGTGCTGCATATCCTGCTGTGCTGGACCGGCTTTTGAAACTTTGCGAGGGAACAGCTGTCCGTATACTGTTATATTATACACCAGAAGTGCTACCGCCAATGACAAGCATGGGATCGCGACAGCGCATACAGGAGTGCCGCTATACCATGCTGGAGAGGTGACGTCACCGATAATGGCACGCATGCACTTTACATGGAGTGTTGACAGAAGCGCGCATAGCCAGAGCGGCCGAACGTATTCTCAGAAAAATGATTTGGGCTTGGTATGTTTTAATTTTTTTTAGCACTCTTCTATAAAAATAAATTGGTTCCATTATGTTTCCGATGCTTATTAGGGAAACACTACATGTTAGTAACACAGTAAATCCAAGACAGCAAAAAATTATGGGTGTATAATGTCCCTTTAAAACAAGTAATTCCCCCCCAAAAAATGATTATAAAGAAGCCCCGGTACAAATTTGTACAAAAGTCTGTAATCAAAGCACTCCTCCCTGTTTGATTTTGGTACCTTAAAACTTGCCCCCTCGAACTTGGTCCTCAAACACTTGCTCCCTGCAACTTGCTTCCTAAACTTCCTGAAACTTTGTCCCTAAAAGATCCTCCCCATTTCTTTGCACCCCAAAAATCCATGTGTAAAGTACACACGAGTACAGCACTTTTGACTAGCTTTCAAACAAAAAATCCAGTAAGAAAATCGGAGCTGTAATCGCAGAGATATCCATCTCGATATCACAGGCGAGAGAAAAACGTATTGCTTTGGAACTGAAACTGGGGTGCCAACATTTTTTTTTGTTTTTCACTCGAAACATTGGAAATGAGAAGCTTCGGGTAAACCAAAACAAAATATATATTTCTCTAGTAAGGTGTATCCAGTCCACGGATCATCCATTACTTATGGGATATTCTCACTCCCAACAGGAAGTTGCAAGAGGACCCACAGCAAAGCTGTTATATAGCTCCTCCCCTCACTACCATATCCAGTCATTCTCTTGCAACTCTCAACGCGCATGGAGGTAGTAAGAGGAAAGTGGTGAAAAATAGTTAGTTTATTAACTTCAATCAAAAGTTTGTTATTTTAAATAGTACCGGAGTTGTGCTATTTGTTCTCAGGCAGAGATAGAAGAAGAATTTGCCTGAGTTTTCTATGATCTTAGCAGGTTGTAACTAAGATCCATTGCTGTTCTCATACATGTCTGAGGAGTGAGGTAACTTCAGGGGGAGAATGGCGTGCAGTTTATTCTGCTATCAGGTATGTGCAGTTATGATGTTTTTCTAGGATTGGAAATGCTAGAAAATGCTGCTGATTCCTGATAAATGTAAGTTAATACAGTGATTTAATAACGACTAGTATCATGCTTATTCCCAGGGGTAATACCCTCATAGATATGCTATATAAAACATTTGCTGGCATGTTTAATCGTTTTTTATATATGCTTGGTGATAAAACTTATTGGGGCCTAATTTTTTCCACATGGCTGGCTATATTTTTGCCTAGAAACAGTTTCCTGAGGCTTTCCACTGCTGTAATATGAGTGGGAGGGGCCTATTTTAGCACTTTTTTGCGCAGTTATAATTACAGACTGAGACATCCAGTTTTCCTAAGAAGTCCCCTGCATGCTACAGGACATCTCTAAAGAGCCTAAAAACGTTTATTGGGGAAGGTAGGAGCCACAGTAAAGCTGTGGCATTTTGCTGGGACTGTTAAAAAACGTCTATGTCGTTTTTTTTATCCGTTTTTTGAACTAAGGGGTTAATCATCCATTTGCAAGTGGGTGCAATGCTATGTTAGCCTATTACATACATTGTAAAAATTTTGTTTGTGTAACTGCCTTTTTTCACTGTTTTTCAAATTTTGACAAAATTTGTTTCTCTTAAAGGCACAGTACCGTTTATTTATATTTGCTTGTTAACTTGAATTAAAGTGTTTTCCAAGCTTGCTAGTCTCATTGCTAGTCTGTATTAACATGTCTGACATAGAGGAAACTCTTTGTTCATTATGTTTAAAGGCCATGGTGGAACCCCCTCTTAGAATGTGTACAGATTGTACTGACTTCACTCTAAGCAAAAAAGATCATATTATGTCTTTAAAAAATTTATCACCAGAGGAATCTAGGGAGGGGGAAGTTATGCCGACTAACTCTCCCCACGTGTCAGATTCTTTGACTCCCGCTCAAGGGACTCACGCTGAAATGGCGCCAAGTACATAAAGGGCACCCATAGCGTTTACTTTACAAGACATGGCGGCAGTCATGGATAATACACTGTCAGCGGTATTAGCCAGACTACCTAAATTTAGAGGTAAGCGAGATAGCTCTGGGGTTAGACGAAATGCAGAGCATACTGACGCTTTAAGAACCATGTCTGATACTGCCTCACAATATGCTGAAGCTGAAGAAGGGGAACTTCAGTCTGTGGGTGATGCTTCTGATTCAGGGAGAATCCCTGATTCTGAGATTTCCACATTTAAATTTAAGCTTGAACACCTCCGCGTGCTACTTAAAGAGGTTTTAGCTGCTCTGAATGACTGTGACACAATTGCAGTACCAGAGAAATTGTGTAGACTGGATAAATACTATGCAGTGCCGGTGTGTACTAATGTTTTTCCAATACCTAAAAGGTTTACAGAAATTATTGCTAAGGAATGGGATAGGCCAGGTGTGCCGTTCTCTCCACCTCCTATTTTTAGAAAAATGTTTCCTATAGACGCCACCACATGGGACTTATGGCAGACAGTCCCTAAGGTGGAGGGAGCAGTTTCTACTTTAGCAAAGCGTACCACTATCCCTGTCGAGGACAGTTGTGCTTTTTTAGATCCAATGGATAAAAAATTAGAAGGTTACCTTAAGAAAATATTTTGTCAACAAGGTTTTATCCTTCAGCCCCTTGCATGCATTGCCCCTGTCACTGCTGCTGCGGCGTTCTGGTTTGAGCCTTGAAGAGGCCTTACAGGTAGCGACTCCATTGGATGACATACTTGACAAGCTTAGGGCACTTAAGCTAGCCAATTCTTTTGTTTCTGATGCCATTGTTCCTTTAACTAAACTAACGGCTAAGAATTCGGGTTTTGCTATACAAGCGCGCAGAGCGCTATGGCTTAAATCATGGTCAGCTGACGTCACTTCAAAGTCTAAGCTGCTTAACATTCCCTTCAAGGGGCAGACCTTATTCGGGCCTGGTTTGAAGGAGATTATTGCTGATATCACTGGAGGTAAAGGTCATGCCCTTCCTCAGGACAGGTCCAAATCCAGGGCCAAACAGTCTAATTTTCGTGCCTTTCGAAACTCCAAGGCAAGTGCGGCATCAACCTCCTCTAATGCAAGACAAAAGGGATCTGTTGCTCAGTCCAAGGCAGTCTGGAGGCCAAACCAGACCTGGAACAAAGGTAAGCAGGCTAAAAAACCTGCTGCTGCCTCTAAGACAGCATGAAGGAACGGCCCCCTATCCGGTAACGGATCTAGTGGGGGGCAGACTTTCACTCTTTGCCCAGGCGTGGGCAAGAGATGTTCAGGATCCCTGGGCGTTGGAAATTATATCCCAGGGGTATCTTCTGGACTTCAAGGCTTCTCCCCTCATAGGGAGATTTCACCTTTCACAATTATCTGCAAACCAGATAAAGAGAGAGGCATTCTTACACTGTGTACGAGACCTCCTAGCTATGGGAGTGATCCATCCAGTTCAAAAAGAGGAACAAGGACAGGGTTTTTACTCAAATCTGTTTGTGGTTCCCAAGAAAGAGGGAACATTCAGACCAATTTTGGATCTAAAGATCTTAAACAAATTCCTAAGAGTTCCATCATTCAAGATGGAAACTATTCGTACCATCCTACCCATGATCCAGAAGGGTCAATATATGACTACAGTGGATCTAAAGTATGCTTACCTTCACATTCCGATACACAAAGAGCATCATCGGTTTCTCAGGTTTGCCTTTCTAGACAGGCATTACCAGTTCGTAGCTCTTCCCTTCGGGTTGGCTACAGCCCCAAGAATCTTCACAAAGGTTCTAGGGTCCCTTCTGGCGGTCCTCGGGCCGCGGGGCATAGCAGTAGCCCCTTATTTAGACGACATCCTGATACAGGCATCAAACTTCCAAATTGCCAAGTCTCATACGGACGTAGTACTGGCATTTCTGAGATCGCATGGGTGGAAAGTGAACGAGGAAAAGAGTTCTCTATCCCCACTCACAAGAGTTTCCTTTCTAGGGACTCTGATAGATTCTGTAGGGATGAAAATTTACCTGACGGAGTCCAGGTTATCAAAGCTTCTAAATTCCTGCCGGATTCTTCATTCCATTCCGCGACCTTCGGTGGCTCAGTGTATGGAAGTAATCGGCTTAATGGTAGCGGCAATGGACATAGTGCCGTTTGCACGCTTACATCTCAGACCGCTGCAACTATGCATGCTCAGTCAGTGGGATGGGGATTACACAGATTTGTCCCCTCAACTGAATCTGGACCAAGAGACCAGGGATTCTCTGCTCTGGTGGCTATCTCGGGTCCATCTGTCCAAAGGTATGACCTTTCGCAGGCCAGTATGGACAATTGTAACAACAGATGCCAACCTTCTAGGTTGGGGTGCAGTCTGGAACTCCCTGAAGGCTCAGGGATTGTGGACTCTGGAGGAGTCTCTCCTTCCAATAAATATTCTGGAGCTAAGAGCGATATTCAATGCTCTTCAGGCTTGGCCTCAGTTAGCGTCTCTGAGGTACATCAGATTTCAGTCGGACAACATCACGACTGTGGCTTACATCAACCATCAAGGGGGAACAAGAAGTTCCCAAGCGATGTTAGAAGTCTCAAAGATAATTCGCTGGGCAGAGATTCCCTCCTGCCACCTATCAGCTATCCATATCCCAGGTGTGGAGAACTGGGAGGCGGATTTTCTAAGTCGACAGACTTTTCATCCGGGGGAGTGTGAACTCCATCTGGAGGTGTTTGCACAAGTGATTCATCGCTGGGGCAAACCAGAACTGGATCTCATGGCGTCTCGACAGAACGCCAAGCTTCCTTGTTACGGATCCAGGTCCAGGGACCCCAGGGCGACTTTGATAGATGCTCTGGCAGCGCCCTGGTCTTTCAACCTGGCTTATGTGTTTCCACCGTTTCCTCTGCTCCCTCGACTGATTGCCAAGATCAAGCAGGAGAGAGCATCAGTGATTTTAATAGCGCCTGCGTGGCCACGCAGGACCTGGTATGCAGATCTAGTGGACATGTTATCCTTTCCACCATGGACTCTGCCTCTGAGGCAGGACCTTCTACTTCAGGGTCCTTTCCACCATCCAAATCTAATTTCTCTGAGACTGACTGCATGGAGATTGAAGTCTTGATTTTATCAAAGCGTGGCTTCTCCGAGTCAGTCATTGATACCTTAATACAGGCACGAAAGCCTGTCACCAGGAAAATTTACCATAAAATATGGCGTAAATATCTTTATTGGTGTGAATCCAAGGGTTACTCGTGGAGTAAGGTCAGGATTCCTAGGATATTATCTTTTCTCCAAGAAGGCTTGGAAAAAGGTTTGTCAGCTAGTTCCTTAAAGGGACAGATTTCTGCTCTGTCTATTCTTTTACACAAGCGTCTGGCAGATGTTCCAGACATTCAGGCCTTTTGTCAGGCTTTAGTCCGAATCAAGCCTGTGTTCAAACCTGTTGCTCCACCATGGAGCTTAAACCTGGTTCTAAAGGTTCTTCCAGGAGTTCCGTTTGAACCTCTTTATTCCATAGATATAAAACTTTTATCTTGGAAAGTCCTTTTTTTGGTAGCTATTTCCTCAGCTCGTAGAGTCTCCGAGTTATCTGCCTTACAATGTGATTCTCCTTATCTGATTTTTCATTCTGATAAGGTAGTCCTGCGTACCAAACCTGGGTTTTTACCTAAGGTGGTATCTAACAAGAATATCAATCAAGAGATTGTTGTTCCATCCTTGTGTCCTAATCCTTCTTCAAAGAAGGAACGTCTATTACACAATTTGGACATGGTTCGTGCTTTAAAGTTTTACTTACAAGCTACTAAGGATTTTCGACAAACATCTGCTTTGTTTGTTGTTTACTCTGGTCAGAGGAGAGGTCAAAAGGCTTCGGCAACCTCTCTTTCTTTTTGGCTAAGAAGCATAATACGCTTAGCCTATGAGACTGCTGGACAGCAGCCTCCTGAAAGAATTACAGCTCATTCTACTAGAGCTGTGGCTTCCACTTGGGCCTTTAAAAATGAGGCTTCTGTTGAACAGATTTGCAAGGCGGCGACTTGGTCTTCGCTTCATACTTTTTCAAAATTCTACAAATTTGATACTTTTGCTTCTTCGGAGGCTATTTTTGGGAGAAAGGTTTTACAGGCAGTGGTACCTTCCGTTTAAGTACCTGCCTTGTCCCTCCCTTCATCCGTGTACTTTAGCTTTGGTATTGGTATCCCATAAGTAATGGATGATCCGTGGACTGGATACACCTTACTAGAGAAAACACAATTTATGCTTACCTGATAAATTTATTTCTCTAGTGGTGTATCCAGTCCACGGCCCGCCCTGTCATTTTAAGGCAGGTTATTTTGAAATTTAAACTACAGTCACCACTGCGCCCTATGGTTTCTCCTTTCTCTGCTTGTTTTCGGTCGAATGACTGGATATGGTAGTGAGGGGAGGAGCTATATAACAGCTTTGCTGTGGGTCCTCTTGCAACTTCCTGTGGAGTGGATACACCACTAGAGAAATAAATTTATCAGGTAAGCATAAATTGTGTTTCTCATGTTTTAATAAAGATGTGTTTTCTACACTTATTGGAGCAGAGTCAAACAGGGAAATATACAAGGGAGACAGCAGTGACATACAGACCCAGCACTGCTGCTGCCTCACACATGGTTGCTAGGTTACAGTACACAGGGTAATATACAAGGGAGACAACAGTGACATACAGACCCAGCACTGCTGCTGCCTCACACATGGTTGCTAGGTTACAGTACACAGGGTTATATACAAGGGAGACAGCAGTGAAAAGCATGCTGGAGAGGTGACGTCACCGATAATGGCACGCATGCACTCTACATGGAGTGTTGACAGGAGTGAGCATAGCCAGAGCGGCCGAACGTATTCTCAGAAAAATGATTTGGGCTTGGTATGTTTTATTTTTTTTTAGCAATCTTCTATAAAAATAAATTGGTTCCATTATGTTTCCGATGTTTATTAGGGACACACTACATGTTAGTAACACAGTAAATCCACGACAGCAAAAAAATATGGGTGTATAATGTCCCTTTAAAACAAGTAATTTCCCCCAATAAATTGATTATAAAGAAGCCCCGGTACAAATTTGTACAAAAGTCTGTAATCAAAGCACTCCTCCCTGTTTGATTTTGGTACCTTAAAACTTGCCCCTTCGAAACTTGGTCCTCAAACACTTGCCCCCTAAACTTCCTGAAACTTTGTCCTTAAAAGATCCCCCCCATTTCTTTGCACCCCAAAAATCCATGTGTAAAGTACACACGAGTACAGCACTTTTTACTAGCTTTCAAAAAAAAAATCCAGTAAGAAAATCGGAGCTGTAATCGCAGAGATATCCATCTTGATATCACAGGCGAGAGAAAAACGTATTGCTTTGGAACTGAACTGGGGTGCCAACATTTTTTATTGTTTTTCACTTGAAACATTGTAAATGAGAAGCTTGGGGTAAACCAAAACAAAATATATATTCTCATTTTTTAATAAAGATGTGTTTTCTACACTTATTGGAGCAGAGTCAAACAGGGAAATATACAAGGGAGACAGCAGTGACATACAGACCCAGCACTGCTGCTGCCTCACACATGGTTGCTATGTTACAGTACACAGGGAAATATACAAGGGAGACAGCAGTGACAAGCAGACCCAGCACTGCTGCTGCCTCACACATGGTTGCTAAGTTACAGCACACACGGTAATATTCAAAGGAGACAGCAGTGACACACAGACCCAGCTCTGCTGTTGCCTCATACATGGTTGCTAGGTTACAGCACACAGGATAATATAAAAGGGAGACAGCAGTGACAAACAGACCCAGCAATATACAATATATATATAGCTCTCAGTTTAGTTCTGTTGAAAAGGTAGTTGGAAAGCCCACTGCAAGTGGGAAATAAGACACTCCCTCCCTTCCACCTTCTTTTGCATATGAAAAGACCCTTTACACAAACAGGAAAAAGCTGGAGTAGGTATCTGACGGTATTCTCATAAAACTTGGGGGCTTGGTTAGAAGTCTGAAAATCAGAGCAATGTTATTTAAAAATAAGCAAAACTATACATTTAAAGAAAAAACAAAAAACAACTTCATAAGCTATATAAATAGATCATCTGCAAAACATTTATGCAAACAAAAAATGAGTGTATAATGTCCCTTTAAAATTGCTGCTCTATCTCAATCACGAAATAAAAAAATTGGGTTCTGTGTCCCTTTAACTGTTGTAGCTGCCAGGTGATAAATCCTCTTTGTATAGATAATTGCTTCACAATGTAACAGTAGATAACAATTTGATTTGTTAATTTGGTAGTCCATAAACTGGTGGTGCAATACTGCCATCTAGTGTTTGAAAATGATACACACAAGTAAATAAATGTACTTTAAAGGGACATTAAACACAATTTTTTTTCTTTTGTGATTTAGAAAGAGCATTCCATTTTAAACAACTTTCTAATTTACTTCTATTATTTAATTTGCTACATTCTCTTGATATACTTTGCTGAAAAACATATCTAGATAGCCTCAGTAGCTGCTGATTGGTTGCTGCACATAGATGCCTCATCTGATTGGCTCACCCATGTGCATTGCTATTTCTTCAACAAAGGATATCTAAAGAATGAAGCAAATTAGCTAATAGAAGTAAATTGGAATGTTGTTTAAAATTGTATTCTCTATCTGAACCACGAAATAACATTTTTGGGTTTAGTATCCCTTTAAAAAATAGATACAATTATTTTCATGACTTAATTAAGAACTACATTTAAATGTGAAACGACCAGCAGTGCTTGTGATTGCAAATGCTGCTTTTTATTATGATACTTGATTTATTTGTCATGCTGATTCCCCTGGTGTCCCACACACAGTGTCCTAGTGCAGAGTGAAAGCTTTAAAACACCAGGTAAATCCGAGCGTTAAGCACAGAGATACGCACTGCTGAATGTAAGGGGTTAAACTGAGTTTTCTCCTGGAACTCAAATCGGGCAGCAGCACCATCCCTTAAATATGATTCCTAAAACTCACCGAAATTTGGTCTCTAAAACTTCACCCTCCCCCCACTGTTTTTATGGACCCCCAAACCCCCACAGGGACTTAGTGCTCTGAATAAGCCTTAAATGGCCAGTGTGCAGACAATTATTTAACATTTAATATAAAACAATATTACAGATTTAAAAAGCAGATCACAGTAACATGAAAGTGATATAAACATTCAAAACGTTTTTTAAACCTTACCTTACGATACCAGCATGTGTTAGACGCTATAATGGGCCACACTTGGAGAAGGGCAGAGCCAGCAAACAAATTCAACACGCCTTTACCTTTATTCAGTACGTCTTCACCGTTATTCAGCACGCCTTTACCTTTATTCAGTACATCTTCACCGTTATTCAGCATGCCTTTACCTTTATTCAGCACGCCTTTACCTTTATTCAGCACGCCTTCACCGTTATTCAGCACATCTTCACCGTTATTCAGCACGCCTTTACCTTTATTCAGTACATCTTCACCGTTATTCAGCACGCCTTTACCTTTATTCAGCACGCCTTCACCGTTATTCAGCACATCTTCACCATTATTCAGCACGCCTTTACCTTTATTCAGCACGCCTTCACCGTTATTCAGCACACCTTTACCTTAATTCAGCACGCCTTCACCGTTATTCAGCACATCTTCACCGTTATTCAGCACGCCTTTACCTTTATTCAGCACGCCTTCACCGTTATTCAGCATGCCTTTACCTTTATTCAGCACGCCTTTACCTTTATTCAGCACGCCTTCAGCATTATTCAGCACATCTTCACCGTTATTCAGCACGCCTTTACCTTTATTCAGCACGCCTTTACCTTTATTCAGCACGCCTTTACCTTTATTCAGCACACTCTTACCGTTATTCAGCACGCCTTTACCTTTATTCAGCACACCCTTACCGTTATTCAGCACGCCTTTACCTTTATTCAGCACACCCTTACCGTTATTCAGCACGCCTTCACCGTTATTCAGCACGCCTTCACCGTTATTCAGCACGCCTTCAGCATTATTCAGCACATCTTCACCGTTATTCAGCACGCCTTTACCTTTATTCAGCACGCCTTTACCTTTATTCAGCATGCCTTTACCTTTATTCAGCACGCCTTTACCTTTATTCAGCACGCCTTCAGCATTATTCAGCACATCTTCACCGTTATTCAGCACGCCTTTACCTTTATTCAGCATGCCTTTACCTTTATTCTGCACGCCTTTACCTTTATTCAGCACGCCTTTACCTTTATTCAGCACATCTTCACCGTTATTCAGCACGCCTTTACCTTTATTCAGCACGCCTTTACCGTTATTCAGCACGCCTTTACCTTTATTCAGCACACCCTTACCGTTATTCAGCACGCCTTTACCTTTATTCAGCACGCCTTCACCTTTATTCAGCACGCCTTCACCGTTATTCAGCACGCCTTCACCGTTATTCAGCACGCCTTCACCGTTATTCAGCACGCCTTCACCATTATCCAGCACGCCTTCAGCGTTATTCAGTACGCCTTCACCGTTATTCAGCACGCCTTCAGCGTTATTCAGCACGCCTTCATCGTTATTCAGCACGCCTTCACCGTTATTCAGCACGCCTTCACCATTATTAAGCACGCCTTCAGCATAATTAAGCACGCCTTCACCGTTATTCAGAACGCCTTCACCGTTATTCAGCACGCCTTCACCATTATTCAGCATGCCTTCACCGTTATTCAGCACGCCTTCAACATTATTCAGCACGCCTTCAGCATAATTCAGCATGCCTTCAGCATAATTCAGCACGCCTTTGCCGTTATTCAGCACGCCTTTGCCGTTATTCAGTACGCCTTTGCCATTATTCAGCATGCCTTCACCGTTATTCAGCACACCTTCAACATTATTCAGCACGCCTTCAGCATAATTCAGCATGCCTTCAGCATAATTCAGCACGCCTTCGCCGTTATTCAGTACGCCTTTGCCATTTTTCAGCACGCCTTCACCGTTATGCAGCATGCCTTCGCTGTTATTCAGCACACATTTGCCATTATTCAGCACATCATCGCCATTATTCAGCACACCTTCGCTGTTATTCATCACGCCTTTTCCATTATTCAGCATGCCTTCACCATTATTCATCACGCCTTCGCCATTCATCCTCACCAATCACTTTGCTTATTACAATTTGTATTATACGCCCCCGACCTTAAAAAGCAAGAGCAGTTTGTATGTGACCGTATTCGCTAGTACACAAAAGCACGGTCACAACATCCCCTACGCATGCGCTATTTTGTTTTTTTCATCCAGGGTTGTGAACAAAAATGATGTTTCAGATGTTCTTTGTGCTAATATCATCATTCAGTTAGGACCATACTCTGTACTCACCACTTACTGTTTACGCTTACTTTACTGTTTATAACGACCTTCTTACGTCCTGATTTGGAATGTTTTGTGAAGTACATTACAGAGCCGAGTGAGGAGTTTCTCTGTTGTTACCAGCGGTGCTGCATATCCTACTGTGCTGGACCGGCTTTTGAAACTTTGCGAGGGAACAGCTGTCCGTATACTGCTATATTATACACCAGAAGTACTACCGCCAATGACAAGCATGGGATCGCGACAGCGCATACAGGAGTGCCGCTATACCATGCTGGAGAGGTGACGTCACCGATAATGGCACGCATGCACTTTACATGGAGTGTTGACAGAAGTGCGCATAGCCAGAGCGGCCGAACGTATTCTCAGAAAAATGATTTGGGCTTGGTATGTTTTAATTTTTTTTAGCAATCTTCTATAAAAATAAATTGGTTCCATTATGTTTCCGATGCTTATTAGGGACATACTACATGTTAGTAACACAGTAAATCCAAGACAGCAAAAAAATATGGGTGTATAATGTCCCTTTAAAACAAGTAATTTCCCCCCCAAAAATGATTATAAAGAAGCCCCGGTACAAATTTGTACAAAAGTCTGTAATCAAAGCACTCCTCCCTGTTTGATTTTGGTACCTTAAAACTTGCCCCCTCGAACTTGGTCCTCAAACACTTGCTCCCTGCAACTTGCTCCCTAAACTTCCTGAAACTTTGTCCCTAAAAGATCCTCCCCATTTCTTTGCACCCCAAAAATCCATGTGTAAAGTACACACGAGTACAGCACTTTTGACTAGCTTTCAAACAAAAAATCCAGTAAGAAAATCGGAGCTGTAATCGCAGAGATATCCATCTCGATATCACAGGCGAGAGAAAAACGTATTGCTTTGGAACTGAAACTGGGGTGCCAACATTTTTTATTGTTTTTCACTCGAAACATTGGAAATGAGAAGCTTGGGGTAAACCAAAACAAAATATATATTCTCATTTTTTAATAAAGATGTGTTTTCTACACTTATTGGAGCAGAGTCAAACAGGGAAATATACAAGGGAGGCAGCAGTGACATACAGACCCAGCACTGCTGCTGTCTCACACATGGTTGCTAGGTTACAGCACACAGGTAATATATAAGGGAGACAGCAGTGACATACAGACCCAGCACTGCTGCTGCCTCACACATGGTTGATAGGTTACAGTACACAGGGTAATATACAAGGGAGACAGCAGTGACAAACAGATCCAGCACTGCTGCTGCCTCACACATAGTTGCTAGGTTACAGCACACAGGTAATATATAAGGGAGACAGCAGTAACATACAGACCCAGCACTGCTGCTGCCTCACACATGGTTGATAGGTTACAGTACACAGGGTAATATAGAAGGGAGACAGCAGTGACAAACAGACCCAGCACTGCTGCTGCCTCACACATAGTTGCTAGGTTACAGCACACAAATAATGTACAAGGGAGACAGCAGTGACAAGCAGACCCAGCACTGCTGCTGCCTCTTACATGGTTGCTAGGTTACAGCACACAGGGTAATATACAAGGGAGACAGCAGTGACATACAGACCCAGCTCTGCTGTTGCATTACAAGTCACTCACACAGTGGTGGGATTCCAACTATTTAGCTACAGGTTCTCTAACTCTTCTATAATACAGAACCTATAAAGTGTCTCTATTTTAAGAACAGGCTCTATACTGGTGAGGTACTTAAGAGCTGGTGATAACAGGCTGAACCCCACCACTACACTTACACAGTTGCTTTACAGCTGGAACAAAGGGTAACTAAAAGGCTAACAGTCTATCCCCAGTGCTGTGGTCCTCTCTTCCAACAAAGTCTTATGTTTGCACATATGCTGCCATCTCAATGAAAAAAAGGGGTTGCAGGGTCAGGGGTTTTATCTGAAGTATGCTGCGCATAAGGGGCTGCACATGCAATGATCTGATTTGAGGTCTAACTTGGGTAAGAGGTTGCAGTCTGATATAATGTATGATTTGGGTATGGTGTTGCAGGGTTGAGGGTCTGAGGTCTGATTTAGGTATGAAGATGGCATAGGGCTCTGAGTTGAAAAACAAAACTCATACTGGCAGTATGGGGCATTACTTACTTTGGCACTTCATTTTCTTAGCTATCATGCCATACATTTTAATTGTAAATTATAGTAAACCTCAGAATATCCCTCCATTGTTATCCAGGACTTAGAGGTAGGGGTTGAATTCGGGAGACCCATATGAAAAATCATAGTAATCCAATGGGGGAATCATGGTATGCCAGGGGCCAAAGATGAACGGTGAAGTAGGAATGTTGCATAGGGAAAGTTGGGTGTGACCTGTATATGGTCTTGTTTGCTAAAGTACCTACAATAAAGTATTTGCTTTTCTATATGAAGGAATTTTAAAGTGTGGCTAATCATTTTTTCCCCCACCAACTTTATAATAAAGATCTATCACATACACAGAAAACATACAAATGGCATTGTTAATCCAACATAAAAAGGTTTTACCTTAATGCTACACAATGCAGATTTGGTGTAGGATTAGCTGTTCTCCATGCAGAGATAGAAATCTAGTTTATTTCATGTAATTGGCAAGAGTCCATGAGCTAGTGACGTATGAAATATGCAATCCTACCAGTAGGGGCAAAGTTTCCAAAACCTCAAAATGCCTATAAATACACCCCCCACCACACCCACAACTCAGTTTTACAAAGTTTGCCTCCTATGGAGGTAGTGAAGTAAGTTTGTGCTTGATTTCTTCTATGATAAGCTCTTCTAAGTATTGTGAAGCCCAATTCCTCTCAGAGTACAGTGTTTGTCAGAGGGATGTGAAAAGAGTATCGCCTATTGATTTTGTATGATTTTTTTCATGGAAAATCTGTTCAAGGGTTCTCTATTATCGGTCATAGGGATTCATCTCCTACCTCCCTTTTCAGATCGATGATATACTCTTATACCATTACCTCTGCTGATAGTTTTCAGTACTGGTTTGGCTATCTGCTATATGTGGATGGGTGTCTTTCGGTAAGTATGTATCATTATTTAAGACACTCTCAGCTATGGTTGGCGCTTTATGTATTTATATAAAGTTCTAAATATATGTATTTACTTATATTTGCCATGAGTCAGGTCTAAGTGTATTTCCCTTTGCAGTCTGGCAGTTTCATTATGGGAATCATGTTTTAGGAAGTTTGCTTAACTGGGGTATAGTCTTTTTTTCCAATTTGACTTTTCTCTTTTAAATCTTGCGGGCAAATTAGGCTTGTGAGGGCGCAAAATGCTGTTATTTTTAGGCGCGAATGTGCGTCTATAATGACGCAAGTTCGTAATATCCTGCGTCGTAATTGACGCCAGGTTGTTTGGCGCAAAATTGTGTTTGCTATGACGCAAGTTGCGTCATTTCCAGATGTTTGTTGGCGCCAAAAAAAAATTCAACTCCCTTTTGTGTTGTGCGTTATACTTGGCGCCAAAAAATGTAGTTTTATTTTACCTCACTTCCTATATGCTCATTACCATCTTTATGCCTAGAGGGCTATGCTATTTGCTTTTTTGCCAATTTTAGCATTTGCATTTTTTCCCATTCCTGAAATTGCTATATGTGGAAATAAGATATTTTGGTTAAATGTTATTTTTTCTTTTACATTTTACAAGATGTCACAATCTGATCCTATCTCAGAAGCTGCTGTAGGAACCATGCTGCCTGAACACAGTTCTACCAAAGCTAAGTGTATCTGTTGTAAGCTAGTGGAGATTATATCACCATCTGTAGTATGTAACAGTTGTCATGATAAGCTTTTGCATGCAGAAAAGGTTTCTATTAGTGCTATTACAGTATCTGTTGTTCCCTCAACATCTAAAGTACATGATATCCCTGTTGGTATGAAAAATTATATTGCTGATGCGATGCAGAAGGCTATGTCTGCTATTCCACATTCAAATAAACGTAAAAGGTCTTTTAAAACTTCTCATGCTACTGATGAAATTTGTAATGACCGACAATATACTGATATATCCACCTCTGATGAAGATCTCTCTGACTCAGAAGATCCTACTTCAGACATTCACACTGATAAATCTTCTTATCTTTTTAAGATTGAGTATATTCGTTCCTTGTTAAAAGAAAAAGATAAATTTGGATATTGAGGAGTCTGGTCCTCTTGATAATAAATCCAGTAAACGTTTAAATTCTGTGACTACTCCTGAGGTTTTCCCTGTTCCTAGTGCTATCTCTGATGTGTTTGCTAAGGAATGGTCTAAGCTTGGTACTTCTTTTGTTCCTTCTTCAGGGTTTAAAAAGTTGTATCCTTTGCCAGTAGCTAAATTAGAGTTTTGGGAAAAAGTCCCTAAGGTTGATGGGGCTATTTCTACTCTTGCTAAGCGTATTACTATTATTATAGAAGATAGTACTTCTTTAGATAGGAAAATTGAATCTTATCTAAGGAAAGCTTATTTACATTCTGGCTATATTCTCAGACCTGCCATTTCTATGGCTAATGTTGCTGCTGCATCAAGTTTTTGGTTGGATAGCTTAGCACAATGGGAAAAATAAAATAAAGGATATATGGAGGCATCGGTTTCCTAGCACTAGCGCATTCACATGTGAATCCAAACAGTACAAATCATACTCGCGTACAGATTTTTTTTTGGGTTCAGATAGAATACTGAGGAATACGGATAAAGTTGAGATTGGAGATTTTACTATCTCTGACCACGCTCCCATATCTCTTGTAATTGGATTAGGTGGCCCCACCTTTGATCCTGTTAGAGGACATACTTTCCCACGCTATCTAGCTAATAATGCCGGATTTATAAGTCATATTCGCAATAGCTGGCTCGAATATGTGTTGCAAAACAAACAGTCCACTCATAACTCAGAAATCTTCTGGGAAGCCGCCAAGGCGGTGATCAGAGGAGAAGTGAAAAACTACACTTGTAAACTTAGAAATAAACTACGTCTTAAGGAAACTGAGCTATCTAACTACTTGAGAAATTCCTATAATAGGTACATATCAATACCTAATGATAAGAACTGGCAGACCTACCTCAAAGCTAAACAAGAATGGGAAAATATTTCACTACAGAAGGCTACTGCTCAGGAACTTCGTTCCAGAGCCAAATTTTATAGATTTGGCAATAAGGTGGGCAAATTATTAGCAAACTGTGTGAATAGCTACCAGGCTCATAAAAACATCCATGCTATAAAGATAGATGGGAAAAGAATAACGGACCCTGCTGACATAAAAGCGTGTTTTTACGAATTTTTCAGAAAACTTTACGCCGCACCACAGATTGATGTGTTTAACAAAGAGAGGTTCTGGGAAACAATTCGGCTCCCAATGTTGTCTGTAAAAGAGGCTGAAAATCTTAATCAACCTATTACCAGTGCGGAAGTAAGTCAAGCTATTGACAAATTGAGAGTGGGTAAAGCAGCTGGCCCAGACTTACTCCCGGCTGAACTATATAAAATTCTCAGAGATGAGTTAAACATATCTTTGGTAAATATCTTTAATGATTATCTATGCAAGGGTAAAACACCATCAAAATACCTTGCTGAATCTAAAATTATCTTGATCCCAAAAAAGGGCAAAGACCCTGAGTTTGTTGATTCGTATCGACCTATCTCATTGCTAAACTCAGATTACAAGATATTCACTTCTATCTTGGCACACAGACTTAATTCAACTTTGGGACCACTGATCCATGGTGACCAGGTCGGCTTCATGACACATCGAAACGCTGCAGCTAGTACTCGCAAAATCTTTTTACTTATAGATTTTTTCCAAACAACACGCTCAGATGGACAGGTAGATCCCGCTATTCTATCTCTCGACGCCCAAAAGGCTTTTGACTCTATTACATGGTATCACTTATTCCATGTCATGAATCAATTTGGATTCAGCGGGTAGTTCTCTAACTGTATTCGGGCCTTATATGCGAACGCCTCATCTGTACTATTGGTGAATGGTTCACCATCAGATCATTTCCCCATTCGGACCGGTACCCGTCAAGGATGCCCGATTTCACCCTTGTTGTTTAATTTGGCAATCGAACCCCTTGCGGTCAGGCTAAAACATCATCTTAACGGGATTTGTTTAGGAGATAACCATTTTAAATTATTACTTTATGCTGATGACCTGCTACTCTTTCTTAATAATTCACAATCGGAAATTCCTGGAATTTTAGAGATTATTGGTAAGTTTGGGTCATTTTCGGGCTACAAAATTAACGTTTCCAAATCTGACTTGCTCTGGTTAAACCCAGTAGCTCATTTAGATTATGTACCCCCGTTTAATGTGGCAGAACAATACATCACTTATTTAGGCATTAACATCAGCAGAAATCCAGCAGAATGGTACACCCTTAACTATACCCCTTTATTAACTAAGATAGAAGCCGACTTCAGGAAATGGGCACATATACCACTATCACTTACCGCTAAAATTAACTTGATAAAGATGACTATCCTACCAAAAGTGTTGTATATTATGCAGAATATTCCTAATATGCTATCAAATTCAGACTTGAAATTATTGGACAGCTATATTAGGACTTTCATCTGGGGTAACGGTCGGAAACGTATTTCGCTACTCAAGCTGGCTCAACTTAAACGATTCGGTGGATTAGCTCTACCGATATTTTCAATCTACAATAAAGTTTGTATGGCTAAGGTAGCAATGGATTGGCTGACCGGTGGTTCACACGTGGCATCCCTTGAGCTGGAACAAAAACTAGTCCATCCCTTTTCGCTCTGTGCTTTATTACATACCCCCTGTAAAAGTATACCAAGTAAGTTTAAGAAGAAGTATACACTGATAAATGTTATCACAGCCTGGCAATTTATTCGGTCCAGTATGGGCGATAACCCTCTTATTTCTGAGGCTGTTCCTATTACGAAGAACCCATGTTTTACTCCTGGTCTAAATAATAAATTGTTTAATAGATGGACAGCACAGGGTTTATCCCATCTAATTCAGTTACGAGATCTTGAGAGTACTTTCATATTTCCTTTTTCAGTTCTTAAAAACCGTTATCAACTCAATAACGTAGACTTTTATGCATATTTACAACTCCGACACTGGTATAATGCCTCCATTCAAAATCACACTAGAGAATGGACCAATGCTACCATCAGAATGGGTTTGTCGCTATATAAACTAGGAAAACACTTGAGTAGTTATTGGTATAGAATGGTGCTAACACCAATGGGGGAACGAAACCTCGAAGATATAGGCGCTAAGTGGTCCAATGCTTATCTAGTTGTGGATAGCTTTAAGTTGAAATCAAGTATAATTGCGGCCGAACGGGCAACCCTCTCGGCGTCATGGCGGGAATCACACTTTAAAATACTGAACCGTGTATACACGCCGCCAGCAAGTCTGAATAGTTGGTTTGGCAACTTATTAAATCTATGTCCACGATGCTGCTCTGATAGGGCCGACCTGGTTCACATGTTTTGGAGCTGTCCGAAAGTTTTACAATTTTGGCGCCGTGTGCAATTTTGGCTGAATAAGATACTAAGGTCACAAATAGTACTCCACTTGGAGCAAATACTTTTTTTGACTGAAGCCTCTGACCACATACAAAATGTCTCCTTTGTTAACACCGCAATTCTTGGGGCCAGATATTTAATTCTGAAAAATTGGAAGGATAAACAAGCACCCACGATTAATAACCTATCACATTTATTACACTCACAATATATCATAGAACAGATGGATAATGTGGACACTGGCCCTAATTACCAGGGAAGATTTGCTAATAAGTGGTTAGAGTTTATTAATTGGTACAGAATTACTACATAGACTTGCAGGAAATTTCTTCTCAATCTTTTTTTTTTTTTTTCCCCTTTTTTTTGTCTGTCTTGTTGTATTCCCCCGGCCAGCCCCCCTCTCTCACACGGATTTTCTGGGCCAGTCACACATCCCAAAACTATTGGACATACTGGTCTAGAGTCTAGAAAATGGTTTGTTCAGACTCAGCACAGACTGTATCACTAATGCAGTACACCTTCATCCTTGTCTGTTCACCTGTAGTGATGTTGATTTTTGGTAAAACTGATTTTGACTGCCATGTTCATGAAATTCTATTGATATACTTTGATAAAACGAGGTTAACAAAGAAATGTGTAATGTAGTAGAACAGACGCTATATGTATACTGCTCCTTAGTGAAGGATTATGTTGATATGTTATTGCTTTGGCTTTCTGTTTTTCTGTTTTGTTATTATAACCTCAATAAAAAATATATAAACCAAGTTGTATCCTTTGCCAGTAGCTAAATTAGAGTTTTGGGAAAAAGTCCCTAAGGTTGATGGGGCTATTTCTACTCTTGCTAAGTGTATTACTATTCTTATAGAAGATAGTACTTCTTTAGATAGGAAAATTGAATCTTATCTAAGGAAAGCTTATTTACATTCTGGCTATACTCTCAGACCTGCCATTTCTATGGCTAATGTTGCTGCTGCATCAAGTTTTTGGTTGGATAGCTTAGCACAATGGGAAAAATATTCTGATTTGCATAGCATTGTTCGTTTGCTTCAACATGCTAATCATTAATTTTATCTGTGATGCTATTTTTGATATCATCAAGATTGATGTTAAATCTATGTCTTTGGCTATTTTAGCTAGAAGAGCTTTATGGCTCAAATCATGGAATGCTGACATGGTATCTACATCTAGGTTGCTATCTCTATCATTCCAGAGTAATAATTTATTTGGTACCCAGTTGGATTCTATTATTTCCACTATTACTGGGGGGAAGGGAGTTTTTTTGCACCAAGATAAAAAGTATAAGGGTAAATCTAAAGCTTCTAATCGGTTTCATTCCTTTCATCAGAATAGAGAACAGAAAACCACTCCTTCCCCTAAGAACTCGGGCTCCAATTGGAAGCCATCTTCGAGTTGGAATAAATCCAAGCCTTATAAGAAACCAAAGCCAGCCCCCAGTTCTACTGGTGGGGGGCAGATTGAAATTATTTCAAGACGTTTGGGCAGGTTCTGTTCAGAAAGAATCATTGGATTCAGAATATGAAGTGTATTTAAGATCTGGAGCTTTCAGGGGTAATTGTACCAGTTCCACTTCTGGAACATGGTCTATGTTTTTATTCAAATCTATTCATTATCCCGAAGAAGGAAAATTCATTCAGACCAGTTCTGGATCTGAAGTTTTTGAATCAATTTGTAAGGGTCCCAACTTTCAAGATGGTGACTATAAGGACTATTCTGCCTTTTGTTCAACAAGGTCATTACATGTCCTCAATAGAGTTACAGGATGCATATCTTCACATTCCGATTCATCCAAACCAGTATTGGTTTCTGAGATTCCCTTTTCTAGACAAGCATTACCAATTTGTTGCTCTTCCATTTGGCCTAGCAACAGCTCCAAGAATCTTTTTGAAGGTTCTTGGTGCCCTTCTATCTGTAATCAGAGAGCAGGGTATTGCGGTATTTCCTTATTTGGATGATATATTGGTACAGGCTCAATTTTTTCATTTAGCAGAATCTCACACGAATGAACTTGTGTTGTTTCTTCAAAGACATGGTTGGAGGATCAATTTACCAAAGAGTTTCTTGGTTCATCAGACCAGGGTCACCTTTTCTTTTTGGTTTCCAGATAGATTCAGTGTCCATGACTCTGTCTTTAACAGACAAGAGACGTTTGAAGTTGGCTTCAACCTGTCTAAACCTTCAGTCTCGATCATTCCCTTCATTGGCTATGTGCATGGAAGTTTTAGGTCTCATGACTGCAGCATCGGACGCGATACCCTTTGCTCGTTTTCATATGAGACCTCTGCAGCTTTGCATGCGGAATCAATGGTGCAGGGCTTATACTCGGATATCACAATTGATATTCTTAAATCCCAAAACCCAACTCTCTCTGACTTGGTGGTTAGACCATCATTAGATTATTCAAGGGGCCTCTTTTGTTCGTCCTTCTTAGACTGTGATTTCAACAGATGCAAGTCTCACAGGCTGGGGAGCTGTTTGGGGTCTCTGACAGCACAAGGAGTTTGGAATCCTCAAGAGGCGAGGTTACCAATCAATATTTTAGAACTCTGTGCTATTTTCAGGGCTCTTCAGGCTTGGCCTCTATTAAGGAGAGAATCATTAATTCGTTTTCAGACAGACAATATCACAACTGTGGCATATGTCAATGATCAGGGTGGGACTCACAGTCCTTTAGCGATGAAAGAAGTATCTCAGATACTTTCTTGGGCAGAATCCAACTCCTGTCTAATTTCTGCGATACATATCCCAGGTGTAGACAATTGGGAAGTGGATTATCTCAGCCGTCAGTCTTTACATCCAGGGGAGTGGTCTCTCCACCAAGATGTATTTTTCCGCCTCTAGCTCTTCTTCCAAGGGTGATCTCCAAGATCATAATGGAACAATCGCATGTGTTTCTGATAGCACCAGCATGGCCTCACAGGTTTTGGTATGCGGATCTTGTCCGGATGTCCAGTTGCCAACCTTGGCCACTTCCTTTAAGGCCAGACCTTCTGTCTCAAGGGCCATTTTTCCATCAGGATCTCAAATCGCTAAATTTGAAGGTATGGAAATTGAACGCTTAGTGCTTAGTCATAGAGGTTTCTCTGACTCAGTGATTAATACTATGCTACAGACTCGTAAGTCTGTTTCAAGGAAGATTTATTATCGGGTTTGGAAAGCCTATATTTCATGGTGCTTTTCTCAAAAATTCTCTTGGCATTCTTTTAGAATTCTAGATATTTACAGTTTCTTCAGGATGGTTTAGATAAAGGTTTGTCTGCAAGTACTTTTTAGGGACAAATCTCTGCTCTTTCTGTTTTATTTCATAGAACGATTGCTAAACTTCCTGATATTCACTGTTTTCTCCAGGCTTTGGTTCTTATCAAGCCTGTTATTAAATCAATCTCTCCTCCTTGGAGTCTTAATTTGGTTTTGAAGGCTTTGCGGACTCCTCCTTTTGAGCCTATGCATTCTTTGGATATTAAACTACTTTCTTGGAAAGTGTTGTTCCTTTTGGCCATCTCTTCTGCTAGAAGAGTTTGTGAATTGTCTGCTCTCTCTTGCGAGTCTCCTTTTCTAATTTTCCATCAGGATAAAGCTGTTTTGCAGACTTCGTTTAAATTTCTTCCTAAGGTTGTGAATTCTAACAACATTAGTAGGGAAATTTTTGTTCCCTATTTGTGTCCTAATCCTAAGAATGTTCTTGAAAGATCTTTACATTCTCTAGATGTTGTAAGAGCTTTGAAATACTATATTGAAGCTACTAAATATTTCAGAAAGACTTCCAGTCTATTTTTTTTTTTTTTCTGGTTCCAGGAAAGATCAAAAAACCTCTGCCATTTCTTTGGCATCTTGGTTAAAGCTTTTGATTCACAAGGCTTATTTGGTGGTGGGACAGTCTCCGCCTCAGAGAATTACAGCTCATTCTACTAGATCAGTTGCCACTTCTTGGGTTTTAAGAATGAAGCTTCAGTTGATCAGATCTGCAAAGCAGCAACTTGGTCTTATTTGCATACATTTATTAAATTTTACCATTTTGATATATTTTCTTCTTCAGAAGCAGTCTTTGGTAGTAAAGTTCTTCAGGTAGCTGTTTTAGTTTGATTCTTCTGCTTATGTTTTAAGTTTTTAAGAAAGACTTATTTTTTTTGTTTGGATTTCATTTTCTCAGCGGAAATAGCTGTTATTATTTTATCCCTCCCTCTCTAATGACTCTTCTGTGGACTTCCACATCTTGGGTATTGCTATCCCATACGTCACTAGCTCATGGACTCTTGCCAATTACATGAAAGAAAACATAATTTACGTAAGAACTTACCTGATAAATTAATTTCTTTCATATTGGCAAAAGTCCACGAGGCCCACCATTTTTATGGTGGTTATGATTTTTTGTATAAAAGCACAATTATATTTCCAGTTCCTCTCTTTGTATGCTTTTTTACTCCTTATTGTTATAACCTCACTTCTTGGATATTCATTAAACTGAGTTGTGGGTGTGGTGAGGGGTGTATTTATAGGCACTTTGAGGTTTGGGAAACGTTGCCCCTTCTGGTAGGATTGTATATCCCATATGTCACTAGCTCATGGACTCTTGCCATTACGAAATAAATAAATTTATCAGGTAAGTTCTTACATAAATTAGGATTTTCAAATTTAAATAACATAGAACAATAACAAATTATAAACTTACACAATGCAGATTTGGTGTAGGATTAGCTGTTCTCCATGCAGAGATAGAAATCTAGTTTTCATATTTAAATAACATAGAACAACAACAAATTATAAACTTACAATTCTCTTGTGAAACGAAATATTTTGAGGCTGTGAATCACCTCTTACACAGAGAGCTTACTGCAGACAGTGGTATCAGATAGACAGACATAGTAGGATTATGCCCTTATGTTGTGTAGCGCTAACCTGTTTTAGAAAGGGGGAGAAAAGTAAGTAAGCGTTCCCTGTGAGCTGACTAGCGCTTAAAGGGGCACTCCAGCCTAAATTGGAATCCACAGAGATGCATTTAAAGGGATATTACAGCCAAAATTGGAAACCACATGGTGCATTTCATTATTGAACAGAAGCAATTGTGTAATATAGATGCATTAGCAAAAATGCTTCTAATAAAAGCTATAGCTGTTTCAAAAGTGTATTTAAGTATGCACCGTGCACCAGCATATTAAACACAGCACTTGCTGAGAGAGCCTAAGGTGCTTGTACCATCTGGAAATGACTCAATTTGTTCATTGCTGACATGATACAAACCCCTGTGATGATCTTAGCAGCTGCATTATTTAAAATTTGAGTGCAGTGACAATATCTAGCTATGCTTCACGTGCAGAGAAAAATGTTATCACTAAAACAGTAATAACTTTTACTAGAAGCATTTTTGCTAATACAAATATATTGCAAATATGTTTCTATTCAAAGATGTAATTAATCTATGTGCATTTAGATTTTGACTGGAATGTCCCTTTAAGTTTTGAATAGAAGCATTTTTGGTCATATACATATATTAGAAAAAATAAAAGCTATAGCTGTTTCAAAAGTGTATTTAAAGGGACAGTCTACGATATAATTTTTTGTTTTAAAAGATAGACCATCCCTTTATTATGCATTCCCCAGTTTTACATAACCAACACAGTACTTTTTACCTCTGTGATTACCTTGTATCTAAGCATCTTCTGACAGCCCCCAATCACATAATTTTTTATTTATTATCTATTGACTTGCAGTTAGTACTGTGTTTTACTAAATCTTAAATAACTCCTCGGGCATGAGCACAATGTTATCTATATGGCCCACCTGAACTAGCAGTCTACTGTTGTGAAAAGCAAATACAAAAGTATGTGATAAGAGAATGTGTAAAGTGGCTTAAAAACAGGCAGAAATGTAGAGGTTTTAATGTTATAAAGTATATTAATATATCAATGTTGGTTGTCCAAAGCTGGGGAATGGGTAGTAAATTTGAAATAGTAAAGGAAAGGAAGAACGCTGAAAGAAAGAGATAATGCAGCTGCAACTCGGTTAAACCCTTCCTAATCTAACTAAAAATGTCAAATAGTTACCGCTGCCTCTTATTGGAAAATATTGGAATGGGTAGTAAAGACATTATCTCTCTTTTTAAACAATAACAATTTTAGTGTAGACCGTCCCTTTAAAGTGTCAGTAAACCTTAAAAATAATGTTATATAATTCTGCACATAGTACAAAAGTAATGGAAGCTTCCGTTACACCCACCTGAACTAGCAGTCTCCTGTTGTGAAAAGCAAATACAAAAGTATGTGAGAAGAGGCTGTCTAGAGTGGCTTAGAAACACACATACAATTAGAGGTTTAAATGTTATAAACTATATTAATATATCAATGTTGGTTGTCCAAAGCTGGGGAATGGGTAGTAAAGACATTATCTCTCTTTTTAAACAATAACAATTTTAGTGTATTAAAGGGCCACTGTAAGTAAATATTTTCTATGCATGTTACTAACTAACTACCCCAAATACACTTTTTATCAATAGCATTTCATTAACATATCTCTACCGTATATCAGAAATCTTGTCTGCAAATTTAATTGTTTTCCAAACCCACTTCGTGGGTATCCTTTGCTCTGTACCAATCCGTTTACAATACCTAGGTTTCAAAATGGCGCTTTAAACACAATTTCATTGGTTTAAGTATTTTGAACATGCAGTGCTGAAAATAGTGGGCAGGATAACGTGACATCTTCGGCGAATAAAAGATATAACTTTTAGAACGTTATGAAACTTGGTTTTTGAGAAAATATAGGTCAGTAGGTTTTAATTAATGTTTATTAACTTTAATATGTTAGTTGTTTAGCTTAAAAATTATAACAGAAAGTAATCCTTTAAAGGGACAGTCAACACCAGAATTTTTGTTGTTTAAAAAGATAGATAATCCCTTTATTACCCATTCCCCAGTTTTGCATAACCAACACTGTTATATTAATACACTTTTTACTGCTGTGACTATCTTGTATCTAAGCATCTTCTGACCGCCCCTAATCACATGACTTTTAGTTATTATCTATTGACTTGCAGTTTAGCCAATTAGTGCAGTGTCTGCCACAACTCACGGGCGTGATCACAATGCTATCTATATGGTTTACCTGAACTACTCTCCCCTGCTGTGAAAAGCAAATACAAAAGCATGTGATTAGAGGCGGCCTTCAAGGGCTTAGAAATTATCATATGAGCCTTTCTAGGTTTGCTCTCAACTAGAATACCAAGAGAACAAAGCAAAATTGTTGATAAAAGTAAATTGGAAAGTTGTTTAAAATTACATGCCCTATTTGAAAAATAAAAGTTTTTTTGGGCCTTGACTGTCCCTTTAAGTTGAAGAAATAAAGTAGTAAAATTCTGTTGCAATTCCTATATTGCACCACAAGATGGTGCAGCAGAGCTATGAATTAGAGTTGGTAGGCTCAAGTAGAGTGGAAAGCGAGTTAGAAACTTTGGGGTTGATTTATCAAAGGCTTTGCCAGCCTTCGCCTTCCTCTACATCTGCAGGTACTGTAGAGCAAAACATCCACCTGTGAAGAACAAAGGAAATCAGTTAAAGGGACATGAAACCTGACATTTTTCTTTTATGATTCAGATTGAGAATACAATTTTAAACAACTTTCCAATTGACTTCTAATATTTAATTTACTTCCTTCTGTTGTTATCCTTTGTTGAAATGTTTATCTAGGTAAGATCAGAAGAAGCAGAGAACCTAGGTTCTAGCTGCTGATTGGTGGCTGCATATATATATCGATTGTCATTGGCTCATCCATTTATTCAGTTAGAAATCAGTAGCACTTTGCTGCTCCTTCGACAAATTATACCCATAGAATAAAACAAATTAGATAATAGAAGTAAATTAGAAAGTTGTTTAACAGTGTATTCTCTATCTGAATCATGAAAAAAAAAATGGGTTTCATGTCCCTTTAAGTCAAATTAAAACTCTCATGATTCAGATAGAGCATGCAATTTTAAGCAACTTTCTAATTTACTCCTATTATCAATTTTTCTAAATTATCTTGGTATCTTTATTTGAAAAAACAGGAATGTAAGCTTAGGCGCCAGCCCATTTTTGGTTCAGCACCTGGGTAGCGCTTGCTTATTGGTGGCTTCATTTAACTACCCAGGTGCTAAACCAAAAATGGGCCGGCTCCTAAGCTTACATTTCTGGGTTTTTTTTTAAATAAAGATAGCAAGAGAACGAAGTAAATTTGATAATAGGAGTAAATTACAAACTTGATTAAAATGGCTGCTCTATCTGAGTCCTGAAAGAAAATCTTTGGGCTTAGTGTCTTTAAAACCCCCAAATTATATTAAATAACACAACCCACTGCAATCTCTTCATAAACAAGTTGCTAAATCAGATTTCCAAAAACTCAAGCTCCAGTTCTGAATATTTGTCATCTGTCCATATTCTACAGATATTATTGTCTCTTCTACCCATGTTTACTACAATAATGACATTTCTCTCTGCAGTTCCCCAGACATCTGATGCCCCCGGATCCTATTACGTCTCTGATTGGTGGCTGCATATATATATCGATTGTCATTGGCTCACCCATGTGTTCTCTGTGAGAAGCACAGCTACAAAACCATAGTAACTACTCGCTGTTATTGTATCTCTTCCTGTTCCTGCAGCGCTTTACAAATCACTTCTCCTATATAATAGCTTAAAGGTATCAGTTACTGAAGCTCCGCCTCTCATACTGGGGGCGGCCATCTTGGAACTCAGGTATTCTCACAGCCTGTGACAGAAGCTGTGCACGTTTACAGATCAGTGAAATTGCCTATTTTTCCATAGCTGTATAATGTGCTTCAGGTTACTGCGCATGAAGTATATACAGAGCTGACTGCTGTGACTCCTATATATTAGGACTTGACAAATCTGTTGTGCACAATATATCAATTTGTCTTCATTCAATTTTTCTTTATTGGAAAAAGCAGAAATGTAAGCTTAGGAGCTGGCCCAGTTTCGGTTCAGCACCTAGGTAGATGGCTTAATTTAACCACCAATCAGGAGGCGCTACTGAGGTGCTGAACCAAAAATGGGTCGTCTCCTAAGCTTACATTCCTGCTTTTCCAAATAAAGATACCAAGAGAACGATGACAAATAGAAAATAGGAGTAAATTAGAAAGTTCCTTAAAATTGTCTTAACATTATTAATAATAATAATAATAATAATATTAATAATCATCATCATCTAATTAGCTGCAACAGCTTGTGAGCCAACCCAAGCTTGCTTCTGGAGAAGACAAAGTCATTAATTAAGTTAATATAAAGTGCATTGCTTTGCAGTTGAAGCCAGTTAGGAAAACATATGTAGCAGGGTAAGCCTTGGTAATCCGGCAGTTGCATTTCCAGTTATAACTAATAAAAACTCCACATTTTTCATAGCTAAATAGCATGAAAATGAAGAAATGAATTCAATTATATTGCAAACTTTATTTTCTACACATCACTAAATATTTTATATTAAAATCTCCAGATGTTTACTGTCCCTTTAAACTACTTTGCATTGCAATCAGGAGATTAAAAAGTCACAAAAAATACTTTATTGTAAACTAAAGCAACAAATAAACCCCCAGTCACAGGCAGAAACAGTTAACAATGAGATGTATGAGAGCTGGCAGTAGGAAAGCAGTTACTTGTGACATACACAGCATTAATAAAAAGGTCTATCACTGGCTATCAGCAATCCTACTGTAGTTAGCTAGTTGTGCACTAGATGGCGCCGTGCCCTATGTAAAGATCAACTAGTTGTGCTCCCTTATCCCTTTTATCTTAGGTCTCTGCTGATTACATTACATATAGAACAACACAAGCCCCCCTCCCCAGGGTATAAGACCTTCTCACTGTGTAATAGCTGGACAATAACATATCACTTAGTTCTGTCTGTACAACACAGCCCCCCTCCCCAGGGTATAAGACCTTCTCACTGTGTAATAGCTGGACAATAACATATCACTTAGTTCTGTCTGTACAACACAAGCCCCCCTCCCCAGGGTATAAGACCTTCTCACTGTGTAATAGCTGGACAATAACATATCACTTAGTTCTGTCTGTACAACACAAGCCCCCCTCCCCAGGGTATAAGACCTTCTCACTGTGTAATAGCTGGACAATAACATATCACTTAGTTCTGTCTGTACAACACAGCCCCCCTCCCCAGGGTATAAGACCTTCTCACTGTGTAATAGCTGGACAATAACATATCACTTAGTTCTGTCTGTACAACACAGCCCCCCTCCCCAGGGTATAAGACCTTCTCACTGTGTAATAGCTGGACTATAACATATCACTTAGTTCTGTCTGTACAACACAAGCCCCCCTCCCCAGGGTATAAGACCTTCTCACTGTGTAATAGCTGGACAATAACATATCACTTAGTTCTGTTTGTACAACACAGCCCCCCTCCCCAGGGTATAAGACCTTCTCACTGTGTAATAGCTGGACAATAACATATCACTTAGTTCTGTCTGTAAAACACAGCCCCCTTCCCCAGGGTATAAGACCTTCTCACTGTGTAATAGCTGGACAATTACATATCACTTAGTTCTGTCTGTACAACACAGCCCCCCTCCCCAGGGTATAAGACCTTCTCACTGTGTAATAGCTGGACAATAACATATCACTTAGTTCTGTCTGTACAACACAGCCCCCCTCCCCAGGGTATAAGACCTTCTCACTGTGTAATAGCTGGACAATAACATATCACTTAGTTCTGTCTGTACAACACAGCCCCCCTCCCCAGAGTATAAGACCTTCTCACTGCGTAATAGCTGGACAATAACATATCACTTAGTTCTGTCTGTACAACACAGCCATAAAACTACAGATAACAAGTGTAAGGTCACAGAGATGCTGCTTCTAATGTTATTCACAAGCCTCAGATCACAGGATAAGCGCAGCCCCCCAGTGACATTACTGCTAGTGATGTGTGTACCAGGGCTATGGGATTGTGGGGCAATATACAAATAATAATCATTTGTTTAACAGCTATAAATAAATAAATCTATAAATATAAAGGTAAAAAGATTTTTGTTTTATCACATAAAATTCTTGTCTGTTAACCCCTTCACTACTATTAGTTTTAGAGAAAAACTTGCTCAAAGTACCAGAGAATGTTGTGCGTTTTTGCTGTCAGTCAATTTAAACAGAGATAAAGCCTTTATATATATAATTTTTATTGTTTGTGCCTAAATGTAGCCACCAATCAGCAAGTGCTAGCCAGGGTTTTGAACCAAAAATGGACTGGCTCCTAAGCTTACATCCCTGCTTTTTAGAATAAAGATACCAAGAGAACGAAGAAATATTGATAATAGGGGTAAATTATAAAGTTGCTTACAATCGCTGCTCTATCTGAATCATGAAATAAAAAATGTGGGTTCAGTATCCCTTTAATTGCTGATACAAGCCCCACTGTCACTCTGAGCAGCTGCAGTATATAAAATGCTGGTGCACTGAGAATATCTAGCTATGCTTCACATGCACATGCAGAGTAAAGTGTTAGTAATAAAACAGTGATACGTTTTACTAGAAGCAGTTCTGTCAATACTGTCATTTATAGTCAAAGAAGTAATTCATCTATGTGCATTTAAATATTGACCGGAATGTCCCTTTAAATCTCCTTTCCTCTAAACTTCAATTGTGGTCCAATTTGGCTAAGCTCTCTTCATAGTATAAATCCTCCATTTGCTTTATTAGTTTTGTGGCCCTTTTTTGAACTTATAATTCTGCAATGTCCCTTTTTTTAAATTGACAAACAGGGGTAGATTTGTGTAGCTGCGAATACAGCTGTTTCTCGCCTTCAGGCTCGCCGGAAACATAAGTTAAGAACTCGTTAACTCGTCCCCCACCTCTGATCAGATACGATTGGGATGATTGACACCCCCTGCTGGCGACTGATTGGTCACAAATATGCAGGGGGGCGGCATTGCACAACCATTTCACAAAAAATGCTTGTGCAACGATAAATGCGACAGCGCCTGCTGTTGGAATTTAGTGATGTCTGGCGGACATGATCTACTACAGCGGATCATGAATGCCCGTATCTTAATAAAGCAGCCCCCAAAACTGCACTTCATACTCAAGGTGAGCTCTTCCCAGGGATTAATACAGCAACAGAATTATACTTTCCTCCCTTGCATCTCTGCACTAGTATCTTATTAATCTAAGCAGACGCTGCCTTGCATTGCACACTCTTTTTTATTTTATGTATCTCTTTATTTCCTTTTACAAATGATAACATAAAAACAGTTTGTTGTATATCCAGTACCCAATCAAACATAAAAAATAGCTCAATAAGTTAAACATTATACATACGTATAATACATCGTATCGTGTCCGCTCGCACCTTAATAAAGTCTCTTCTGACAACCCCCTGATCACATGACTTTTTATTTATTATCTATTGACTTGCATTCAAGTCAATTAGTACAATGTTATCTATATAGCACACATGAACTAGCAGTGTCTAACTGTAGTATACGGGCGTGAGCACAATGTTAGCTATATGGCACACACGAACTTGCAGCGTCTAACTATAGTACACGGATGTGAGCACAATGTTATCTATATGGCACACATGAATTAGCAGTGTCTAACTGTAGTATACGGGTGTGAGCACAATGTTATCTATATGACACACACCAAGTAGCAGTGTCTAACTGTAGTATACGGGCGTGAGAACAATGTTATCTATATGGCACACACGAACTTGCAGGGTCTAACTGTAGTACACGGATGTGAGCACAATGTTATCTATATGGCACACATGAACTAGCAGTGTCTAACTGTAGTATACGGGCTTGAGCACAATGTTATCTATATGACACACACCAACTAGCAGTGTCTAACTGTAGTATACGGGCGTGAGCACAATGTTATCTATATGGCACACACGAACTTGCAGGGTCTAACTGTAGTACACGGATGTGAGCACAATGTTATCTATATGGCACACACGAACTTGCAGCGTCTAACTATAGTACACAGGAGTGAGCACAATGTTATCTATATGGCACACATGAACTAGCAGTGTCTAACTGTAGTATACGGGCGTGAGCACAACGTTAGCTATATGACACACATGAACTAGCAGTGTCTAATTGTAGTGCACGGCTCAAGCACAATGTTATCTATATGGCAGACATGAACTTGCAGTGTCTAACTGTAGTACACGGGAGTGAGCACAATGTTATCTATATGGCAGACATGAACTAGCAGTGTCTAACTTTAGTACACGGATGTGAGCACAATGTTATCTATATGGCACACATGAACTAGCAGTGTCTAACTGTAGTATACGGGCGTGAGCACAATGTTAGCTATATGACACACATGAACTAGCAGTGTCTAATTGTAGTGCACGGCTCGAGCACAATGTTATCTATATGGCAGACATGAACTTGCAGTGTCTAACTGTAGTACACGGCTCGAGCACAATGTTATCTATATGGCAGACATGAACTTGCAGTGTCTAACTGTAGTACACGGGAGTGAGCACAATGTTATCTATATGGCAGACATGAACTAGAAGTGTCTAACTGTAGTATACGGGCGTAAGCACAATCTTATCCATATAGCACACATGAACTAGCAGTGTCTAACTGTAGTATACAGGCGTGAGTACAATGTTATCCATATAGCACACATGAACTAGCAGTGTCTAACTGTAGTATATTGGCGTGAGCACAATGTTATCTATATGGCACACACCAACTAGTGGTGTCTAACTGTAGTATACGGGCGTGAGAACAATGTTATCTATATGACACACACCAACTAGCAGTGTCTAACTGTAGTATACGGGCGTGAGCACAATGTTATCTATGTGACACACACCTAACTAGCAGTGTCTACCTGTAGTATACGGGCGTGAGCACAATGTTATCTATATGGCGCACACCAACTAGCAGTGTCTAACTGTAGTATACGGGTATGAGCACAATGTTTTCTATATGACACACACCAACTAGTAGTGTCTAACTGTAGTATACGGGCGTGAGCACAATGTTATCTATATGACACACACCAACTAGCAGTGTCTAACTGTAGTATATGGGCGTGAGCACAATGTTATCTATATGACACACATGAACTTGCAGTGTCTAACTGTAGTATATGGGCGTGAGCACAATGTTATCTATATGACACACATGAACTAGCAGTGTCTAACTGTAGTATACAGGCGTGAGCACAATGTTATCTATATGGCACACATGAACTAGCAGTGTCTAACTGTAGTATACGGGCGTGAGCACAATGTTATCTATATGACACACACCAACTAGCAGTGTCTAACTGTATTATACGGGCGTGAGAACAATGTTATCTATATGACACACACCAACTAGCAGTCTCTAACTGTAGTATACGGGCGTGAGCACAATGTTATCTATATGACACACACCAACTAGCAGTGTCTAACGGTAGTATACGGGCATGAGCACAATGTTATCTATATGGCACACATGAACTAGCAGTGTCTAACTGTAGTATACGGGCGTGAGCACAATGTTATCTATATGGCACACATGAACTTGCAGTGTCTAACTGTAGTATACGGGCGTGAGCACAATGTTATCTATATGGCACACATGAACTAGCAGTGTCTAACTGTAGTATACGGGCTTGAGCACAATGTTATCTATATGACACACACCAACTAGCAGTTTCTAACTGTAGTATATGGGCATGAGCACAATGTTATCTATATGACACACACCAACTAGCAGTGTCTAACTGTAGTATACGGGCATGAGCACATTGTTATCTATATGACACACACCAACTAGCAGTGTCTAACTGTAGTGCACGGGCGTGAGCACAATGTTATCTATATGACACACACCAACTAGCAGTGTCTAACTGTAGTATACGGGCATGAGCACATTGTTATCTATATGACACACACCAACTAGCAGTGTCTAACTGTAGTGCACGGGCTTGAGCACAATGTTATCTTTATGACACACACCAACTAGCAGTGTCTAACTCTAGTATACGGGCATGAGCACAATGTTATCTATATGACACACACCTACTAGCAGTGTCTAACTGTAGTATACGGGCATGAGCACAATGTTATCTTTATGACACACACCAACTAGCAGTGTCTAACTGTACTATACGGGCGTGAGCACAATGTTATCTATATGACACACACCAACTAGCAGTGTCTAACTCTAGTATACGGGTATGAGCACAATGTTATCTATATGACACACACCAACTAGCAGTGTCTAACTGTAGTATACGGGCATGAGCACAATGTTATCTATATGACACACACAAACTAGCAGTGTCTAACTGTAGTATACAGGCATGAGCACAATGTTATCTATATGACACACACCAACTAGCAGTGTCTAACTGTAGTATACGGGCATGAGCACAATGTTATCTATATGGCACACATGAACTTGCAGTGTCTAACTGTAGTATACGGGCGTGAGCACAATGTTA
>NC_069505.1:449312668-449352668 GCF_027579735.1 Bombina bombina | reverse complement strand
TTTATTTACATCCTAAGCTTTATAATCTTTATTGTATCAATTGTCTCTACTAGTGTCTATGAAAACAGTAACTTTTTACGGTATTGCAACAAATGTATTCTTTTATGCTAGTATCCAGCATTGTTACTTTTACAGACAAAACTAACATGTTATAAGAATTTATATAAATATTTATTCAAATTACAATATTTACACATAACCGAACACATGACCGTAATTCATTCGAAATTTTTTTTATTTTGAAATACTAATGCGACATAGGGATCTTTCCAGAAAAATAAAGTTCACGCCCTTTTTTCTCAACCTTCATGCACAAATTCTTTAAATGAGCTTGTAACGTTGTTAACTTTTGTTAAATTGTGGATACCATTTTGCGCACTTTAACTACTCAATTTTAAGATGGCATCAGTGCAAGCCGGAAAGACAAAAAGTGGGAGAAGTGTCATGTTCACCCATCGTCAAAATTGTATTTTGGTGGAACAAGTGGTGGAACATTATGAAAAGTTCATTGGCTACCAGGCAAGAACTGTTAACCCACAGCGAAAGCTGGCAATATGGACCCAAATTAGCACATCTGTGTCTTCCGAAGGTAGCTTTCCTAAGGATGTAAGGGCATGTCGGAAGAGGGTTAACGACATCAGAAAGAACATAAAGAAAAAGGTATGCCAAGCAAAACAATCGGCTAAAGCAATAGGTGGAGGACCAGGATACAGGGCGGAATTGACTGATTTCGAACAAATTCTCTATGCCAGGATGGGTGATGCAGTTGTGGTAGGCCTGGATGTTCCTGCAGACACAATGGACTTTAGAGGTAAATCATTTTTTAAATTATTTTTTTGGTTTGTTGGGGGGGGGTGTTCTTACATTTGTAGGTATATTGTGAATTGATAAATTTTTATTTATATATACAGAACAACATGAGGATGTCTGTGTGGAAGAGGAGGTAAATGCACAGGAGGACCAACCTTTTGTTCATGAAACCACATCTCAGGAACATCAACCTTCAACTTCCCAAGCAAATAGAGATAGAGAAGAAAGCGCATGTAAGCAATATAAAAAATAAATTATGTGTATATCGTATCGTGAGTTTGTCAGAGGCTGTCAAGTGCTGTAGAGATAGAAAGATGGATAACACAGGAGGGAAGAGAGATAGATAGGAGGGGATAGAGATAGAAGGTGAGAGAGATAGAGATCTCAAAAGAGAGGTGTGAGTGATCGAGAGAAAAAGAAAATGGTAGATAGAGAGAAAAAAGAGACTTTGCAGTGTTTGGAGATTGAGATCGCAAAACATAGGGTTAGAGGGATGGGTGATGTATAGAGCAATGGGTGTGACTACTGTAATACCAGAAATTGCCCTTTTGAACGTGCATAATGACTAGTTTATTATAGCCTTCTAAAAAGCAATATTAAGCCCCAAATAATAAAAAACATATATATTATTAATAATATCCTATAAATATAATGAACCTTGTAACGGAATTTAATTTGTAATCAATCAAACAATGTTTGTATGGGTATTGAAATTCTTCGATGTTTGTATGGGTATTGAAATTCTTCGATGTTTGTATGGGTATTGAAATTCTTCGATGTTTGTATGGGTATTGAAATTCTTCGATGTTTGTATGGGTATTGAAAATATTCTATTTTGATATACATATTTTTATTTTGCTACGTTTAAGGTTAATACCTATGGCTCAAAACAAATTTGTTGTTCAATGATTGGAAATCTTTTCAAAGAACTGTTAAGTTATGTAAATTTTGAGTATCAACAATAATGTTTTGATACAAACCCATTAAATTTTGTTTGTCAATCAACCAAAAAATAATTTACACTAGTTTGACCTCAACGATAATTTACATTTTGCCAGTGCGATAGCATTTTAACGTAACAAACACAATAAATTGAAATGATCAATTTGTTAAAAGTGTTATTGATTTTATGTTTTTGGATTCTATCATTCCTACCAAATTACATGGTGCTTGATGCATAAATACCCTAAAATTGTTATCAATAACAATAAATAATTTTTGAATGAACGCATGTGTACATAGAAATCTCAAAAATTTAAAATATAGGACAATAATTGTAACTTAGTTAACCCTTTTTTTTCTCAACAGGTGTTAGAGCATTGCTCCAAACTATGCAAGATTGTTCAATTGCATTATATGATGGTATGTATGGAAATTTTAAATTTTAAAGGTTAGATATGGTTGTTTTTATTTATTTTATTTTTTTTTAATTTTTATTTTTGTTTTTGAAGAAGAACAGGTCGAATTGACACTGGAACCACTAGTCGAGGACACCATCAATCAAGACGATGATGATGATGAGACCCAAATACATGGTCACACACAGGAGGGACCAACACCACCTGATTTAAATACACCTGCTGCGAGTCCAATGGTCAACGAATCTGACATTGAGGAAACAGCCGAAGAAGTGAGACAACCTCCAATTACAGAGCGAACCAATGACATACAGGCACTGACAGATATGGCATCATCATTTAGACATGAACAAAGTGCTTTTTTTAAGGAACTAATTGAATTACAGAAAGAAAGGAACAATATTCTGAAACATGATTCAGAAATAAAAAGTGATTATTATAAATTTTTGTTTAGAAATTATGAATCGTAGATCTCAGAATTGATACACAGAATCCCAAAAATTCAGTGTATATATTTTTTGGTTTTTCTATTTTGTTGTCCTTTACATTTATTTAAGCTTTGTTTGTTTGAAAGTTTGTATTATTTAATATTTATATATAGTTTGGTTTGGTTATATTTTCATTAAAGATATTTATCCCTTAATAAAAGAAAAGATTTTTGATAAATAAGCAAAAGTTTTATTTTTTCAAATGGGTGGAGTTAACTTCAATATCACTACACATAAAAAATAGTAAAAGGTTAATGTACATTTCTTATAAAAGAATTCAAACTCTGGGTGATGACATGTATTCTGAAAAAAAAAAGAAAAAGAAATATTAGTAATTCAAATACAGAAAATGTAATAAAATAATACACAATGATAAATAGTTTGCAATAATACTTACATGAAAAATATCTTTCAATTATTTCCAATCGATTTTGTACACCTGCCCTTGTAGTGTGTCTGCCTATAATGTCTTGAGGGATATAAGTGTTATCTGTGGGATCATTGGGACACTCCTCCTCTAAATTGCCTTGGGAAATTGCAATGTTGTGCAACATGCATGCAACTAGAATTATATCATTACATTTTCTGTAATATTGAAGTGCTCCTCCAGACCTATCCAAAACTCTGAAACGCATTTTTAAAACCCCAAAAGTTCTTTCGATAGCACTTCTTGTGCTACGGTGGGATTCATTAAATTTAATTTCTCCTCGGGTATGAGGCATTGGGACAGGTGTCAACAGCCAAGTTCGGCACGGATAACCACTATCACCTATTTTTTAAAATGAAAAATTGATTAGAGATTATAAATAAGTTAAACATTACAATTAATCATAATTCATATATATATTTATGACATGTGATATGTAAAATTAATGTATAAAGTACAAATCCCCCCCCAAATTTTTTTTTACAGTAAACTGATTGCATTATAATTAGATTATATTAAAATATGTTCATATTTACCTAATAGCCAACCGTGTGGCATGTTGCCCTGTTCAAAAGCAGAAAATAAAGCAGATTGTTTCAGGATGTGGAAATCATGACATGATCCAGGAAATCCAGATCGAACAGCCCAAATTCTAAGGTTTGCATCACACACAGCCTGTATGTTTAGGGAATGAAAGCTTTTCCTGTTCCTATATTGCTCCTCCCTTAGGAATGGTGGTCTAAGAGCAATATGGGTGCAATCTATAGCACCAAGAACATTGGGCATACCGGCTACTTGGTAAAAGGTGGACTTCACTGTATGCCATTCATGCACATTCCTAGGAACATAAATAAATTTGGAAAGATGTTTTAGAATTGCTTTTTAAACAATAGTTAAATGGTGGCAAAATGAAGGCTGACTCATGCCCACAACATCACTGGATACAGCCTGAAAAGATCCGGTTGCCAAAAAATGCAAAACTGCGAGTAATTTCAATTGTCCAGGTATTGCCCTTGTTCTTCTGGTTCGGGGATCAATGTCATTTTTAATCAAAGAATATAGATTCAGTATGCTTTCAATTTGGTTTATCCTGAATTTGCGCTTAATTTCACGATCGGATAATGCCTCAAGTCCACAACGGGGCAAAAACAATCTAGGAACTCTTTGCCGTCTCCGGAACATATTTCGATCATTTTCACGATTTCCCTGGGACTGAGCAAGAGAAATAGCGGCCAAAATAAAAAAAAACTCCATCTTCTATGAAGAAAATAACGGAGTAAATTCAAAGTTCTCCTACTTGGTTATGGAGTATTTTCACGGTCGGATTTATAGGAGAATTATAGGTTCTCCTTTGGCACAAAATAATGATAAATATGATTTTCGGCGATTCGTTGGGAGTATTTCTAAAAATACGACCGAAATACATTGTTTTTTGGCTGTATTTGGCGCACCTGTGCGCCTTGGCGAGAGCGAAAAACTGGTCACATTTTTAGGTCGTATTACAGCTTTTTTTGGGCGTAAAATGTGTTGATAAATCGGAGAATAAATCCGACAGAGTAATTATAGGCGCAAAAGTAGGAGAATTATGATGATAAATAGAGCCCCAACTAGCAGTGTCTAACTGTAGTATACGGGCGTGAGCACAATGTTATCTATATGGCACACATGAACTATCAGTGTCTAACTGTAGTATACGGGCGTGAGCACAATGTTATCTATATGGCACACACCAACTAGCAGTGTCTAACTGTAGTATACGGGCGTGAGTACAATGTTATCTATATGGCACACATGAACTAGCAGTGTCTAACTGTAGTACACGGATGTGAACACAATGTTATCTATATGGCACACATAAACTAGCAGTGTCTAACTCTAGTATACGGGTATGAGCACAATGTTATCTATATGACACACACCAACTAGCAGTGTCTAACTGTAGTATACGGGCATGAGCACAATGTTATCTATATGGCACACATGAACTTGCAGTGTCTAACTGTAGTATACGGGCATGAGCACAATGTTATCTATATGACACACACAAACTAGCAGTGTCTAACTGTAGTATACAGGCATGAGCACAATGTTATCTATATGGCACACACCAACTAGCAGTGTCTAACTGTAGTATACGGGCATGAGCACAATGTTATCTATATGACACACACCAACTAGCAGTGTCTAACTGTAGTATACGGGCGTGAGCACAATGTTATCTATATGGCACACATGAACTTGCAGTGTCTAACTGTAGTACACGGGAGTGAGCACCATGTTATCTATAAGGCAGATATGAACTAGCAGTTTCTAACTGTAGTACACGGGCGTGAGCACAATGTTATCTATATGGCACACATGAACTTGCAGTGTCTAACTAGTACACGGATATGAGCACAATATTATCTATATGGCACACACCAACTAGCAGTGTCTAACTAGTACACGGATGTGAGCACAATATTATCTATATGGCACACACCAACTAGCAGTGCCTAACTGTAGTACACGGATGTGAGCACAATGTTATCTATATGGCACACACCAACTAGCAGTGCCTAACTGTAGTATACGGATGTGAACACAATGTTATCTATATGGCACACACCAACTAGCAGTGCCTAACTGTAGTACACGGATGTGAGCACAATATTATCTATATGGCACACACCAACTAGCAGTGCAGGTATTGAAAATATTCGAGCAGGTATTTAAAATATTCTATTTTGATATACATATTTTTATTTTGCTACATTTAAGGTTAATACCTATGGCTCAAAACAAATTTGTTGCTCAATGATTGGAAATCTTTTCAAAGAACTGTTAAGTTATGTAAATTTTGAGTATCAACAATAATGTTTTGATACAAACCAATTAAATTTTGTTTGTCAATCAACCAAAAAATAATTTACACTAGTTTGACCTCAACGATAATTTACATTTTGCCAGTGCGATAGCATTTTAACGTAACAAACACAATAAATTGAAATGATCAATTTGTTAAAAGTGTTATTGATTTTATGTTTTTGGATTCTATCATTCCTACCAAATTACATGGTGCTTGATGCATAAATACCCTAAAATTGTTATCAATAACAATAATTTTTGAATGAACGCATGTGTACATAGAAATCTCAAAAATTTAAAATATAGGACAATAATTGTAACTTAGTTAACCCTTTTTTTCTCAACAGGTGACTCATGCCCACAACATCACTGGATACAGCCTGAAAAGATCCGGTTGCCAATAAATGCAAAACTGCGAGTAATTTCAAAAGTCCAGGTATTGCCCTTGTTCTTCTGGTTCGGGGATCGATGTCATTTTTAATCAGAGAATATAGATTCAGTATGCTTTCTCGGTTTATCCTGAATTTACGCTTAATTTCACGATCGGATAATGACTCAAGTCCACAACGGGGCAAAAACAATCTAGGAACTCTTTGCCGTCTCCGGAACATATTTCGATCATTTTCACGATTTCCCTGGGACTGAGCAAGAGAAATAGCGGCCAAAATAAAAAAAACCTCCATCTTCTATGAAAAAATATGGGGGTAAATTCAAAGTTCTCCTACTTGGTTATGGAGTATTTTCACGGTCGGATTTATAGGAGAATTATAGGTTCTCCTTTGGCACAAAATAATGATAAATATGATTTTCGGCGATTCGTTGGGAGTATTTCTAAAAATACGATGAAATACATTGTTTTTTGGCTGTATTTGGTGCACCTGTGCGCCTTGGCGAGAGCGAAAAACATTTTTAGGTCGTATTACAGCTTTTTTTGGGCGTAAAATGTGTTGATAAATCAGAGAATAAATCCGACAGAGTAATTATAGGCGCAAAAGTAGGAGAATTATGATGATAAATAGAGCCCCAACTTGCAGTGTCTAACTGTAGTATACGGGCGTGAGCACAATGTTATCTATATGGCACACATGAACTATCAGTGTCTAACTGTAGTATACGGGCGTGAGCACAATGTTATCTATATGGCATACACCAACTAGCAGTGTCTAACTGTAGTATACGGGCGTGAGAACAATGTTATCTATATGGCACACATGAACTATCAGTGTCTAACTGTAGTATACGGGCGTGAGCACAATGTTATCTATATGGCACACACCAACTAGCAGTGTCTAACTGTAGTATACGGGCGTGAGCACAATGTTATCTATATGGCACACATGAACTATCAGTGTCTAACTGTAGTATACGGGCGTGAGCACAATGTTATCTATATGGCACACACCAACTAGCAGTGTCTAACTGTAGTATACGGCCATGAGCACAATGTTATCTATATGGCACACACCAACTAGCAGTGTCTAACTGTAGTATACGGGCGTGAGCACAATGTTATCTATATGGCACACATGAACTAGCAGTGTCTAACTGTAGTACACGGATGTGAACACAATGTTATCTATATGGCACACATGAACTAGCAGTGTCTAACTCTAGTATACGGGTATGAGCACAATGTTATCTATATGACACACACCAACTAGCAGTGTCTAACTGTAGTATACGGGCATGAGCACAATGTTATCTATATGACACACACAAACTAGCAGTGTCTAACTGTAGTATACAGGCATGAGCACAATGTTATCTATATGGCACACACCAACTAGCAGTGTCTAACTGTAGTATACGGGCGTGAGCACAATGTTATCTATATGGCACACATGAACTTGCAGTGTCTAACTGTAGTATACGGGCATGAGCACAATGTTATCTATATGACACACACCAACTAGCAGTGTCTAACTGTAGTGCACGGCTCAAGCACAATGTTATCTATATGGCACACATGAACTTGCAGTGTCTAACTGTAGTATACGGGCATGAGCACAATGTTATCTATATGACACACACCAACTAGCAGTGCCTAACTGTAGTATACGGGCATGAGCACAATGTTATCTATATGGCACACATGAACTTGCAGTCTCTAACTGTAGTATATGGGCGTGAGCACAATGTTATCGATATGGCACGTGAGCACAATGTTATCTATATGGCACACACCAACTAGCAGTGTCTAACTGTAGTATACGGGCGTGAGCACAATGTTATCTATATGGCACACATGAACTAGCAGTGCCTAACTGTAGTATACGGGCGTGAGCACAATGTTATCTATATGACACACACCAACTAGCAGTGTCTAACTGTAGTATACGGGCGTGAGCACAATGTTATCTATATGGCACACATGAACTAGCAGTGTCTAACTGTAGTACACGGATGTGAACACAATGTTATCTATATGGCACACACCAACTAGCAGTGTTTAACTGTAGTATACGGGCATGAGCCCAATGTTATCTATATGGCACACATGAACTTGCAGTCTCTAACTGTAGTATACGGGCGTGAGCACAATGTTATCTTTATGGCACACATGAACTAGCAGTGTCTAACTGTAGTACACGGATGTGAACACAATGTTATCTATATGGCACACACCAACTAGCAGTGTCTAACTGTAGTATACGGGCGTGAGCACAATGTTATCTATATGGCACACATGAACTTACAGTCTCTAACTGTAGTATACGGGCGTGAGCACAATGTTATCTATATGGCACACATGAACTAGCAGTGTCTAACTGTAGTACACAGATGTGAGCACAATGTTATCTATATGACACACACCAACTAGCAGTGTCTAACTGTAGTATATGGGCGTGAGCACAATGTTATCTATATGGCACACATGAACTAGCAGTGTCTAACTGTAGTATACGGGCATGAGCACAATGTTATCTATATGGCACACACCAACTAGCAGTGTCTAACTGTAGTAAACGGGCGTGAGCACAATGTTATCTATATGGCACACATGAACTTGCAGTCTCTAACTGTAGTATACGGGCGTGAGCACAATGTTATCTATACGGCACACATGAACTAGCAGTGTCTAACTGTAGTACACGGATGTGAGCACAATGTTATCTATATGACACACACCAACTAGCAGTGTCTAACTGTAGTATATGGGCGTGAGCACAATGTTATCTATATGGCGCACATGAACTAGCAGTGTCTAACTGTAGTACACGGATGTGAACACAATGTTATCTATATGGCACACATGAACTAGCAGTGTCTAACTGTAGTACACGGATGTGAACACAATGTTATCTATATGACACACACCAACTAGCAGTGTCTAACTGTAGTATACGGGCATGAGCACAATGTTATCTATATGGCACACATGAACTTCCAGTCTCTAACTGTAGTATACGGGCGTGAGCACAATGTTATCTATATGACACACACCAACTAGCAGTGTCTAACTGTAGTATACGGGCGTGAGCACAATGTTATCTATATGGCACACATGAACTAGCAGTGCCTAACTGTAGTATACGGGCGTGAGCACAATGTTATCTATATGGCACACACCAACTAGCAGTGTCTAACTGTAGTATACGGGCGTGAGCACAATGTTATCTATATGGCACACATGAACTAGCAGTGTCTAACTGTAGTACACGGATGTGAACAAATGTTATCTATATGGCACACATGAACTAGCAGTGTCTAACTGTAGTATACGGGCGTGAGCACAATGTTATCTATATGGCGCACATGAACTAGCAGTGTCTAACTGTAGTACACGGATGTGAACACAATGTTATCTATATGGCACACATGAACTAGCAGTGTCTAACTGTAGTACACGGATGTGAACACAATGTTATCTATATGACACACACCAACTAGCAGTGTCTAACTGTAGTATACGGGCATGAGCACAATGTTATCTATATGGCACACATGAACTTCCAGTCTTTAACTGTAGTATACGGGCGTGAGCACAATGTTATCTATATGACACACACCAACTAGCAGTGTCTAACTGTAGTATACGGGCATGAGCATAATGTTATCTGTATGACACACACCAACTAGCAGTGTTTAACTGTACTATACGGGCGTGAGCACAATGTTATATATATGACACACACCAACTAGCAGTGTCTAACTGTAGTATACGGGCGTGAGCACAATGTTATCTATATGACACACACCAACTAGCAGTGTCTAACTGTAGTATACGGGCATGAGCACAATATTATCTATATGGCACACATGAACTAGCAGTGTCTAACTGTAGTATACGGGCATGAGCACAATGTTATCTATATGACGCACACCAATTAGCAGTGTCTAACTGTAGTATACGGGCATGAGCACAATGTTATCTATATGACGCACACCAACTAGCAGTGTCTAACTGTAGTATACAGGCATGAGCACAATGTTATCTATATGGCACACATGAACTAGCAGTGTCTAACTGTAGTATACGGGCGTGAGCACAATGTTATCTATATGACACACATGAACTTGCAGTCTCTAACTGTAGTATACGGGCGAGAGCACAATGTTATCTATATGGCACACATGAACTAGCAGTGTCTAACTGTAGTACACGGATGTGAGCACAATGTTATCTATATGGCACACACCAACTAGCAGTGTCTAACTGTAGTATACGGGCGTGAGCACAATGTTATCTATATGACACACATGAACTAGCAGTGCCTAACTGTAGTATACGGGAGTGAGCACAATGTTATATATATGACACACACCAACTAGCAGTGTCTAACTGTAATATACGGGCGTGAGCACAATGTTATCTATATGGCACACATGAACTAGCAGTGTCTAACTGTAGTATACGGGCGTGAGCACAATGTTATCTATATGGCACACACCAACTAGCAGTGTCTAACTGTAGTATACGGGCGTGAGCATAATGTTATCTATATGGCACACATGAACTAGCAGTGTCTAACTGTAGTACACGGATGTGAACACATTGTTATCTATATGGCACACACCAACTAGCAGTGTCTAACTGTAGTATACGGGCATGAGCACAATGTTATCTATATGGCACAAATGAACTTGCAGTCTCTAACTGTAGTATACGGGCGTGAGCACAATGTTATCTATATGGCACACATGAACTAGCAGCGTCTAACTGTAGTACACGGATGTGAGCACAATGTTATCTATATGGCACACACCAACTAGCAGTGTCTAACTGTAGTATACGGGCGTGAGCACAATGTTATCTATATGGCACACATGAGCTAGCAGTATCTAACTGTAGTATACGGGCGTGAGCACAATGTTATCTATATGGCACACATGAACTTGCAGTCTCTAACTGTAGTATACGGGCGTGAGCACAATGTTATCTATATGGCACACATGAACTAGCAGTGTCTAACTGTAGTACACGGATGTGAGCACAATGTTATCTATATGACACACACCAACTAGCAGTGTCTAACTGTAGTATATGGGCGTGAGCACAATGTTATCTATAAGGCACACATGAACTAGCAGTGTCTAACTGTAGTATACGGGCATGAGCACAATGTTATCTATATGGCACACACCAACTAGCAGTGTCTAACTGTAGTATACGGGCGTGAGCACAATGTTATCTATATGGCGCACATGAACTAGCAGTGTCTAACTGTAGTACACGGTTGTGAACACAATGTTATCTATATGGCACACATGAACTAGCAGTGTCTAACTGTAGTACACGGATGTGAACACAATGTTATCTATATGACACACACCAACTAGCAGTGTCTAACTGTAGTATACGGGCATGAGCACAATGTTATCTATATGACACACATGAACTTGCAGTCTCTAACTGTAGTATACGGGCGTGAGCACAATGTTATCTATATGACACACACCAACTAGCAGTGTCTAACTGTAGTATACGGGCGTGAGCACAATGTTATCTATTTGGCACACATGAACTAGCAATGCCTAACTGTAGTATACGGGCGTGAGCACAATGTTATCTATATGGCACACACCAACTAGCAGTGTCTAACTGTAGTATACGGGCGTGAGCATTATGTTATCTATATGGCACACATGAACTAGCAGTGTCTAACTGTAGTACACGGATGTGAACACAATGTAATCTATATGGCACACATGAACTAGCAGTGTCTAACTGTAGTATACGGGCGTGAGCACAAAGTTATCTATATGGCACACATGAACTAGCAGTGTCTAACTGTAGTATATGGGCATGAGCATAATGTTATCTGTATGACACACACCAACTAGCAGTGTTTAACTGTACTATACGGGCGTGAGCACAATGTTATCTATATGACACACACCAACTAGCAGTGTCTAACTGTAGTATACGGGCGTGAGCACAATGTTATCTATATGACATACACCAACTAGCAGTGTCTAACTGTAGTATACGGGCATGAGCACAATGTTATCTATATGACGCACACATACTAGCAGTGTCTAACTGTAGTATACGGGCATGAGCACAATGTTATCTATATGGCACACATGAACTAGCAGTGTCTAACTGTAGTATACGGGCGTGAGCACAATGTTATCTATATGACACACATGAACTTGCAGTGTCTAACTGTAGTATATGGGCGTGAGCACAATGTTATCTATATGACATACACCAACTAGCAGTGTCTAACTGTAGTATACGGGCGCGAGCACAATGTTATCTATATGGCACACATGAACTAGCAGTGTCTAACTGTAGTATACGGGCGTGAGCACAATGTTATCTATATGACACACACCAACTAGCAGTGTCTAACTGTAGTATACGGGCGTGAGCACAATGTTATCTATATGACACACACCAACTAGCAGTTTCTAACTGTAGTATATGGGCATGAGCACAATGTTATCTATATGACGCACACCAACTAGCAGTGTCTAACTGTAGTATACGGGCATGAGCACAATGTTATCTATATGGCACACATGAACTAGCAGTGTCTAACTGTAGTATACGGGCATGAGTACAATGTTATCTATATGACACACACCAACTAGCAGTGTCTAACTGTAGTGCACGGGCGTGAGCACAATGTTATCTATATGACACACACCAACTAGCAGTGTCTAACTGTAGTATACGGGCATGAGCACAATGTTATCTATATGACACACACCAACTAGCAGTGTCTAACTGTAGTGCACGGGCGTGAGCACAATGTTATCTTTTTGACACACACCAACTAGCAGTGTCTAACTGTAGTATACGGGCATGAGCACAATGTTATCTATATGACACACACCTACTAGCAGAGTCTAACTGTAGTATACGGGCATGAGCACAATGTTATCTATATGGCACACATGAACTAGCAGTGTCTAACTGTACTATACGGGCGTGAGCACAATGTTATCTATATGACACACACCAACTAGCAGTGTCTAACTGTAGTATACGGCCTTGAGCACAATGTTATCTATGTGACACACCAACTATCAGTGTCTAACTGTAGTATATGGGCATGAGCACAATGTTATCTATATGACACACACCAACTAGCAGTGTCTAACTCTAGTATACGGGTATAAGCACAATGTTATCTATATGACACACACCAACTAGCAGTGTCTAACTGTAGTATACGGGCATGAGCACAATGTTATCTATATGACATACACAAACTAGCAGTGTCTAACTGTAGTATACGGGCATGAGCACAATGTTATCTATATGACACACACCAACTAGCAGTGTCTAACTGTAGTATACGGGCGTGAGCACAATGTTATCTATATGGCACACATGAACTTGCAGTGTCTAACTGTAGTATACGGGCATGAGCACAATGTTATCTATATGACACACACCAACTAGCAGTGTCTAACTGTAGTATATGGGCGTGAGCACAATGTTATCTATATGGCACACATGAACTAGCAGTGTCTAACTGTAGTATACGGGCGTGAGCACAATGTTATCTATATGACACACACCAACTAGCAGTGTCTAACGGTAGTATACGGGCATGAGCACAATGTTATCTATATGACACACACCAACTAGCAGTGTCTAACTGTAGTATATGGGCGTGAGCACAATGTTATCTATATGGCACACATGAACTTGCAGTGTCTAACTGTAGTACACGGGTGTGAACACAATGTTATCTATATGGCACACATGAACTAGCAGTGTCTAACTGTAGTACACGGATGTGAACACAATGTTATCTGTATGACACACACCAACTAGCAGTGTCTAACTGTAGTAGACGGGCATGAGCACAATGTTATCTATATGGCACACATGAAATTGCAGTCTCTAACTGTAGTATACGGGCGTGAGCACAATGTTATCTATATGACACACACCAACTAGCAGTGTCTAACTGTAGTATACGGGCGTGAGCACAATGTTATCTATATGACACACATGAACTTGCAGTGTCTAACTGTAGTATACGGGCGCGAGCACAATGTTATCTATATGGCACACATGAACTAGCAGTGTCTAACTGTAGTATACGGGCGTGAGCACAATGTTATCTATATGACACACACCAACTAGCAGTGTCTAACTGTAGTATACGGGCGTGAGCACAATGTTATCTATATGACACACACCAACTAGCAGTTTCTAACTGTAGTATATGGGCATGAACACAATGTTATCTATATGACGCACACCAACTAGCAGTGTCTAACTGTAGTATACGGGCATGAGCACAATGTTATCTATATGGCACACATGAACTAGCAGTGTCTAACTGTAGTATACGGGCATGAGCACAATGTTATCTATATGCAACACACCAACTAGCAGTGTCTAACTGTAGTGCACGGGCGTGAGCACAATGTTATCTATATGACACACACCAACTAGCAGTGTCTAACTGTAGTATACGGGCATGAGCACAATGTTATCTATATGACACGCACCAACTAGCAGTGTCTAACTGTAGTGCACGGGCATGAGCACAATGTTATCTTTTTGACACACACCAACTAGCAGTGTCTAACTGTAGTATACGGGCATGAGCACAATGTTATCTATATGACACACACCTACTAGCAGAGTCTAACTGTAGTATACGGGCATGAGCACAATGTTATCTATATGGCACACATGAACTAGCAGTGTCTAACTGTACTATACGGGCGTGAGCACAATGTTATCTATATGACACACACCAACTAGCAGTGTCTAACTGTAGTATACGGCCTTGAGCACAATGTTATCTATGTGACACACCAACTAGCAGTGTCTAACTGTAGTATATGGGCATGAGCACAATGTTATCTATATGACACACACCAACTAGCAGTGTCTAACTCTAGTATACGGGTATAAGCACAATGTTATCTATATGACACACACCAACTAGCAGTGTCTAACTGTAGTATACGGGCGCGAGCACAATGTTATCTATATGGCACACATGAACTAGCAGTGTCTAACTGTAGTATACGGGCGTGAGCACAATGTTATCTATATGACACACACCAACTAGCAGTGTCTAACTGTAGTATACGGGCGTGAGCACAATGTTATCTATATGACACACACCAACTAGCAGTTTCTAACTGTAGTATATGGGCATGAGCACAATGTTATCTATATGACGCACACCAACTAGCAGTGTCTAACTGTAGTATACGGGCATGAGCACAATGTTATCTATATGGCACACATGAACTAGCAGTGTCTAACTGTAGTATACGGGCATGAGTACAATGTTATCTATATGACACACACCAACTAGCAGTGTCTAACTGTAGTGCACGGGCGTGAGCACAATGTTATCTATATGACACACACCAACTAGCAGTGTCTAACTGTAGTATACGGGCATGAGCACAATGTTATCTATATGACACACACCAACTAGCAGTGTCTAACTGTAGTGCACGGGCGTGAGCACAATGTTATCTTTTTGACACACACCAACTAGCAGTGTCTAACTGTAGTATACGGCATGAGCACAATGTTATCTATATGACACACACCTACTAGCAGAGTCTAACTGTAGTATACGGGCATGAGCACAATGTTATCTATATGGCACACATGAACTAGCAGTGTCTAACTGTACTATACGGGCGTGAGCACAATGTTATCTATATGACACACACCAACTAGCAGTGTCTAACTGTAGTATACGGCCTTGAGCACAATGTTATCTATGTGACACACCAACTAGCAGCGTCTAACTGTAGTATATGGGCATGAGCACAATGTTATCTATATGACACACACCAACTAGCAGTGTCTAACTCTAGTATACGGGTATAAGCACAATGTTATCTATATGACACACACCAACTAGCAGTGTCTAACTGTAGTATACGGGCATGAGCACAATGTTATCTATATGACATACACAAACTAGCAGTGTCTAACTGTAGTATACGGGCATGAGCACAATGTTATCTATATGACACACACCAACTAGCAGTGTCTAACTGTAGTATACGGGCGTGAGCACAATGTTATCTATATGGCACACATGAACTTGCAGTGTCTAACTGTAGTATACGGGCATGAGCACAATGTTATCTATATGGCACACATGAACTAGCAGTGTCTAACTGTAGTATACGGGCGTGAGCACAATGTTATCTATATGACACACACCAACTAGCAGTGTCTAACGGTAGTATACGGGCATGAGCACAATGTTATCTATATGACACACACCAACTAGCAGTGTCTAACTGTAGTATATGGGCGTGAGCACAATGTTATCTATATGGCACACATGAACTTGCAGTGTCTAACTGTAGTACACGGGTGTGAACACAATGTTATCTATATGGCACACATGAACTAGCAGTGTCTAACTGTAGTACACGGATGTGAACACAATGTTATCTATATGACACACACCAACTAGCAGTGTCTAACTGTAGTAGACGGGCATGAGCACAATGTTATCTATATGGCACACATGAACTTGCAGTCTCTAACTGTAGTATACGGGCGTGAGCACAATGTTATCTATATGACACACACCAACTAGCAGTGTCTAACTGTAGTATACGGGCGTGAGCACAATGTTATCTATATGACACACATGAACTTGCAGTGTCTAACTGTAGTATACGGGCGTGAGCACAATGTTATCTATATGGCACACATGAACTAGCAGTGTCTAACTGTAGTATACGGGCGTGAGCACAATGTTATCTATATGACACACACCAACTAGCAGTGTCTAACTGTAGTATACGGGCGTGAGCACAATGTTATCTATATGACACACACCAACTAGCAGTTTCTAACTGTAGTATATGGGCATGAGCACAATGTTATCTATATGACACACACCAACTAGCAGTTTCTAACTGTAGTATATGGGCATGAGCACAATGTTATCTATATGACGCACACCAACTAGCAGTGTCTAACTGTAGTATACGGGCATGAGCACAATGTTATCTATATGGCACACATGAACTAGCAGTGTCTAACTGTAGTATACGGGCATGAGCACAATGTTATCTATATGCAACACACCAACTAGCAGTGTCTAACTGTAGTGCACGGGCGTGAGCACAATGTTATCTATATGACACACACCAACTAGCAGTGTCTAACTGTAGTATACGGGCATGAGCACAATGTTATCTATATGACACGCACCAACTAGCAGTGTCTAACTGTAGTGCACGGGCGTGAGCACAATGTTATCTTTTTGACACACACCAACTAGCAGTGTCTAACTGTAGTATACGGGCATGAGCACAATGTTATCTATATGACACACACCTACTAGCAGAGTCTAACTGTAGTATACGGGCATGAGCACAATGTTATCTATATGGCACACATGAACTAGCAGTGTCTAACTGTACTATACGGGCGTGAGCACAATGTTATCTATATGACACACACCAACTAGCAGTGTCTAACTGTAGTATACGGCCTTGAGCACAATGTTATCTATGTGACACACCAACTAGCAGTGTCTAACTGTAGTATATGGGCATGAGCACAATGTTATCTATATGACACACACCAACTAGCAGTGTCTAACTCTAGTATACGGGTATAAGCACAATGTTATCTATATGACACACACCAACTAGCAGTGTCTAACTGTAGTATACGGGCATGAGCACAATGTTATCTAAATGACATACACAAACTAGCAGTGTCTAACTGTAGTATACGGGCATGAGCACAATGTTATCTATATGACACACACCAACTAGCAGTGTCTAACTGTGGTATACGGGCGTGAGCACAATGTTATCTATATGGCACACATGAACTTGCAGTGTCTAACTGTAGTATACGGGCATGAGCACAATGTTATCTATATGACACACACCAACTAGCAGTGTCTAACTGTAGTATATGGGCGTGAGCACAATGTTATCTATATGGCACACATGAACTAGCAGTGTCTAACTGTAGTATACGGGCGTGAGCACAATGTTATCTATATGACACACACCAACTAGCAGTGTCTAACGGTAGTATACGGGCATGAGCACAATGTTATCTATATGACACACACCAACTAGCAGTGTCTAACTGTAGTATATGGGCGTGAGCACAATGTTATCTGTATGGCACACATGAACTTGCAGTGTCTAACTGTAGTACATGGGTGTGAACACAATGTTATCTATATGGCACACATGAACTAGCAGTGTCTAACTGTAGTACACGGATGTGAACACAATGTTATCTATATGACACACACCAACTAGCAGTGTCTAACTGTAGTAGACGGGCATGAGCACAATGTTATCTGTATGGCACACATGAACTTGCAGTCTCTAACTGTAGTATACGGGCGTGAGCACAATGTTATCTATATGACACACACCAACTAGCAGTGTCTAACTGTAGTATACGGGCGTGAGCACAATGTTATCTATATGACACACACCAACTAGCAGTGTCTAACTGTAGTATACGGGCGTGAGCACAATGTTATCTATATGACACACACCAACTAGCAGTTTCTAACTGTAGTATATGGGCATGAGCACAATGTTATCTTTATGACGCACACCAACTAGCAGTGTCTAACTGTAGTATACGGGCATGAGCACAATGTTATCTATATGGCACACATGAACTAGCAGTGTCTAACTGTAGTATACGGGCATGAGCACAATGTTATCTATATGACACACACCAACTAGCAGTGTCTAACTGTAGTGCACGGGCGTGAGCACAATGTTATCTATATGACACACACCAACTAGCAGTGTCTAACTGTAGTATACGGGCATGAGCACAATGTTATCTATATGGCACACATGAACTAGCAGTGTCTAACTGTAGTACACGGATGTGAGCACAATGTTATCTATATGGCACACACCAACTAGCAGTGTCTAACTGTAGTGCACGGGCGTGAGCACAATGTTATCTTTTTGACACACACCAACAAGCAGTGTCTAACTGTAGTATACGGGCATGAGCACAATGTTATCTATATGACACACACCTACTAGCAGAGTCTAACTGTAGTATACGGGCATGAGCACAATGTTATCTATATGGCACACATGAACTAGCAGTGTCTAACTGTACTATACGGGCGTGAGCACAATGTTATCTATATGACACACACCAACTAGCAGTGTCTAACTGTAGTATACGGCCATGAGCACAATGTTATCTATATGACACACCAACTAGCAGTGTCTAACTGTAGTATATGGGCATGAGCACAATGTTATCTATATGACACACACCAACTAGCAGTGTCTAACTCTAGTATACGGGTATAAGCACAATGTTATCTATATGACACACACCAACTAGCAGTGTCTAACTGTAGTATACGGGCATGAGCACAATGTTATCTATATGACACACACAAACTAGCAGTGTCTAACTGTAGTATACGGGCATGAGCACAATGTTATCTATATGACACACACCAACTAGCAGTGTCTAACTGTAGTGCACGGCTCAAGCACAATGTTATCTATATGGCACACATGAACTTGCAGTGTCTAACTGTAGTATACGGGCGTGAGCACAATGTTATCTATATGACACACACCAACTAGCAGTGTCTAACTGTAGTATATGGGCGTGAGCACAATGTAATCTATATGGCACACATGAACTAGCAGTGTGTAACTGTAGTATACGGGCGTGAGCACAATGTTATCTATATGACACACACCAACTAGCAGTGTCTAACGGTAGTATACGGGCATGAGCACAATGTTATCTATATGACACACACCAACTAGCAGTGTCTAACTGTAGTATATGGGCTTGAGCACAATGTTATCTATATGGCACATATGAACTTGCAGTGTCTAACTGTAGTACACGGGTGTGAACACAATGTTATCTATATGGCACACATGAACTAGCAGTGTCTAACTGTAGTACACAGATGTGAACACAATGTTATCTATATGGCACACACCAACTAGCAGTGTCTAACTGTAGTATACGGGCGTGAGCACAATGTTATGTATATGACACACACCAACTAGCAGTGTCTAACTGTAGTATAAGGGCATGAGCACAATGTTATCTATATGACACACATGAACTTGCAGTGTCTAACTGTAGTATACGGGCGTGAGCACAATGTTATCTATATGACACACACCAACTAGCAGTGTCTAACTGTAGTATACGGGCGTGAGCACAATGTTATCTATATGGCACACATGAACTAGCAGTGTCTAACTGTAGTATACGGGCGTGAGCACAATGTTATCTATATGGCACACTCCAACTAGCAGTGTCTAACTGTAGTATACGGGCGTGAGCACAATGTTATCTATATGGCACACATGAACTAGCAGTGTCTAACTGTAGTACACGATGTGAACACAATGTTATCTATATGGCACACATGAACTAGCAGTGTCTAACTGTAGTATACGGGCGTGAGCACAATGTTATCTATATGGCACACATGAACTAGCAGTGTCTAACTATAGTATACGGGCATGAGCACAATGTTATCTGTATGACACACACCAACTAGCAGTGTTTAACTGTACTATACGGGCGTGAGCAGAATGTTATCTATATGACACACACCAACTAGCAGTGTCTAACTGTAGTATACGGGCGTGAGCACAATGTTATCTATATGACACACACCAACTAGCAGTGTCTAACTGTAGTATACGGGCATGAGCACAATGTTATCTATATGGCACACATGAACTAGCAGTGTCTAACTGTAGTATACGGGCATGAGCACAATGTTATCTATATGACGCACACCAACTAGCAGTGTCTAACTGTAGTATACGGGCATGAGCACAATGTTATCTATATGACACACGCCAACTAGCAGTGTCTAACTGTAGTGCACAGGTTTGAGCACAATGTTATCTATATGACACACACCAACTAGCAGTGTCTAACTGTAGTATACGGGCGTGAGCACAATGTTATCTATGTGACACACACCAACTAGCAGTGTCTAACTGTAGTATATGGGCATGAGCACAATGTTATCTATATGACACACACCAACTAGCAGTGTCTAACTGTAGTATACGGGCGTGAGCACAATGTTATCTTTATGGCACACATGAACTTGCAGTGTCTAACTGTAGTATACGGGCGTGAGCCCAATGTTATCTATATGGCACACATGAACTTGCAGTGTCTAACTTTAGTATACGGGCGTGATCACAATGTTATCTAACACTCCAACTAGCAGTGTCTAACTGTAGTATACGGGCGTGAGCACAATGTTATCTATATGACACACATGAACTTGCAGTGTCTAACTGTAGTATACAGTCTTGAGCACAATGTTATCTATATGGCACGCACCACCTAGCAGTGTCTAACTGTAGTGCACGGCTCGAGCACAATGTTATCTATATGACACACATGAACTTGCAGTGTCTAACTGTAGTATACGGGCGTGAGCACAATGTTATCTATATAGCCCAAATGAACTAGCAGTGTCTAACTGTAGTGCACGGCTCAAGCACAATGTTATCTATATGGCACACATGAACTTGCAGTGTCTAACTGTAGTATACGGGCGTGAGCACAATGTTATCTATATGGCACAAGCGAACTAGCAGTGTCTAACTGTAGTGCACGGCTCGAGCACAATGTTTTCTATATGGCACACATGAACTTGCAGTGTCTAACTGTAATACACCGCTCGAGCACAATGTTATCTATATAGCCCAAATGAACTAGCAGTCTCTTGTTGGGAAAAGCAAATACAAAAGCATCTGATAAAAGTCTTTCTGTAGTGGCTTAGAAACGGGCAGAAATTTAGAGGTTTAAATGTTATAAACTATATTAATATAACAATGTTGGTTGTGCAAAGCTGGGGAATGGGTAGTAAAGGGTTTATTTTTTTAAACAATAACAATGTTAATGTAGACTGTCCCTTTAAGTTACACTAACTTCCAGAACACAACACCATAGCATTAACATATAATTGTGCTTTTACTGCAGATAAGAGAGAGGGGGTGTACGTGCCCTACGCTATCTATGTCCTATCTTAGACAATACACCTCACAGTGAGGCTGCCTCTACACATTCACCACTTACACTTTTACACAGTCAGGAGGTGCTAGGAGACAATTGTTCTGCTAACGTTATTTGTAGTTTTATTATAAATATGTACTTTTGATTGTTAAAAAGATAATCTCTTGTTTTTCAGCAAATCAAGGAGACTTCCGGTAGGAGGGGCTAAGCAAGTAGACGCGTGAGTAGTACGCTGTCTACTTCCAGAGGCCTAAGAAAGAAGCCGCGACATCGAGTGCCTATAGGCGGGCCGAAATCACCCAGCCCAGGACCCGTAGCTGCCGTTAAGGAGGCCGACAGCCCTGCAGAATTTGCTGACATCGGCCTACAAGGCCCATCTACAGCGGCTGCCTAAAGAGCCCCCAGTGACACACGCTGCCCGCCAGGACCCAAGGAGCAGTTGGTGAGCGGATACAGCAGTGGGATAGGTGTCTCATACAGCAACTTCTTGCCCCAGGAGGAAAGGAGACAAGCGTTCCTTGTCGACCAGCTCAGGACAAAGGCTAAAGGGATCCTGAGCACAACATCACCTCGACCTGCCAGTAAGTCCGCATACTTGGAAGAGCAGCAGGAGAGAAAGTCCTGCAGTGCGGTGGAACCACAGTTACCAGAAACATCTCCACAGAATAAGATAAGTTTGGATTTGTCTTTTCTTAATAACTTTACTGAAATAATGACTGCATACAGTTGGTAGAGGGGGGAGGGGTGTCAGGTGTAAAGCCAGATTGCCAACATATTAGAGCTCCTGCGAGAGTAGGGCCTGACATAAGCTACTCATCCCCCCCTCAACCCTCCCACTACAGCACAACCCCCAGAAGAATAAAATGTTCTGAATGAAGAGTTCCAGATTATGAACATTTAATATCTCCCCTATAAGAAGAAAATAGGGTAAAGAGAGCATTCACAAAGGAAAGCAAAGCAAGCTATTGGTTTAAAGGGGGAAAGAGTGAGGAAAAAGAAAAGGAGACTTTTTAAGAAGAAGGAAGGAAGAGGAGAAAAAAAAAAGAAAAACACAGATTAGTTGTTTTCTTTCTCTTCCCATTGTTTACTTATTACAAAAAGATGTGGGATTTATAAGCACTTTCAAGCAGCATCTGCCACAATAACAGCAGCAGTGGAACAATTAGCCTTCTTGCATAAGGACACTGACTACAGAAACTTTTATTGAATATGATCTGGGGGTAACCCAGGTTTAAAAGAGTTGTATCACTCATGTTCTTTGTTGCTCTCTCTTTCTGATTGATAAAATTGGTATAGGCCTAAAAACCATGATAGAAATGTATATGATTGCAATGCTAAGAGACACCACATGTTTTATATTTAAACATCTAGGATATGTTGGTATGCTGTATCTTACAAAATAATATAAGGTTTAAGGCAAAGGTGATAAGTGATAACTGTGCTAGCTTTATTTCCCAAGGAAGAAAAAGGAGAAGAGGAGGGAAAGGAAGGGAAAAAAAAAAAAAAAAATCATTTCAGGTCTCAAACTAGCTCGTGCTAGCCCTGCTTCATATTTTACAAGGAGTAGAAATCTATTAACCCCTTAATGACCACAGCACTTTTCCATTTTCTGTCCGTTTGGGACCAAGGCTATTTTTACATTTCTGCGGTGTTTGTGTTTAGCTGTAATTTTCCTCATACTCATTTACTGTACCCACGCATATTATATACCGTTTTTCTCGCCATTAAATGGGCTTTCTAAAGATACCATTATTTTCATCATATCTTATAATTTACTATAAAAAAAATTATAAAATATGAGGAAAAAATGGAAAAAAAACGCAGTTTTTTCGAAATTTGACCCCCAAAATCTGTTACACATCTACAACCACTAAAAAACACCCATGCTAAATAGTTTCTATATTTTGTCCTGAGTTTAGAAATACCCAATGTTTACATGTTCTTTGCTTTTTTTGCAAGTTATAGGGCAATAAATACAAGTAGCACTTTGCTATTTCCAAACCACTTTTTTTCAAAATGAGCGCTAGTTACATTGGAACCCTGATATCTGTCAGGAATACCTGAATATCCCTTGACATGTATATATATTTTTTTAGAAGACATCCCAAAGTATTGATCTAGGCCCATTTTGGTATATTTCATGCCACCATTTCACTACAAAATGCGATCAAATAAAAAAAAATGTTCACTTTTTCACAAATGTTTTCACAAACTTTAGGTTTCTCATTGAAATTATTTACAAACAACTTGTGCAATTATGGCATACATGATTGTAAATGTTTCTCTGGGATCCCCTTTGTTCAAAAAAAGCAGACATATATGGCTTTGGCATCGCTTTTTGGTATTTAGAAGGCCGCTAAATGCCGCTGCGCACCACACGTGTATTATGCCCAGCAGTGAAGGGGTTAATTAGGGAGCATGTAGGGAGCTTGTAGTTTTAATTTTAGCTTTAGTGTAGTGTAGTAGACAACCCAAAGTATTGATCTAGGCCCATTTCGGTATATTTCATGCTACCATTTCACCGCCAAATGCGAACAAATAAAAATAAAACGTAAAATTTTCCCAATTTTAGGTTTCTCACTAAAATTATTTACAAACAGCTTGTGCAATTATGGCATAAATGGTTGTAAAAGCTTCTCTGGGATCCCCTTTGTTCAGAAATAGCAGACATATATGGCTTTGGCTTTGCTTTTTGGTAATTAGAAGGCAGCTAAATGCCGCTGCGCACCATACGTGTATAATGCCCAGCAGTGAAGGGGTTAATTAGGGAGCTTTTAGGGAGCTTGCAGGGTTAATTTTAGCTTTAGTGTAGGTATCAACCTCCCACATGACACATCACACCCCCAGATCCCTCCCAAACAGCTCTCTTCCCTCCCCCACCCCACAATTGTCCCCTGCCATCTTAAGTACTGGCAGTAAGTCTGCCAGTACTAAAATAAGAGTTTTTTTGGGTTGTTTTTTTTTAAATAATAATTATGTTCTGTAGTATCCTCCCTTAGCCCCCAACCTCCCTGATCCCCCCCCCAAACAGCTCTCTAACCCCCCTCTCTCTGCCTTATTGCGCCATATTGGGTACTGGCAGCTGTCTGCCAGTGCCCAGTTTAAAATCAAATATGTTTTTTTTTAGTTTTTTTTAGAAAAATACTATTTTCTGTAGTGTAGCTGCCCTCCCTCAACCCCCAACCCCCCAACCCCTGCCAGATCGCTAAACAGTTTTTAGAAGCCCACCCTCACTCCCACCGAGTACCATCATTGTTCCATAGTGTAGGGCTCCCACCCGCCCGCGCGCGCGCGCCCGCTCCCGTGCACGCGCGCGCACCCGCTCCAGTTCACCGCGCGCATGCCCGCACTCGATCCCGCCCCCCTTCCCACCGATGGCCGCCCACCCGCCTCCCTTGGTAAGCTCCCACCCACCAACGAACATGGCCATCAATGGCCGATGCAGAGAGGGCCACAGGGTGGCTCTCTCTTCATCGGTGGGCTAAAAAATGTTATAGCAGGATGCCTCAATATCGAGGCATCACTGCTATAACATGAAAGCAGTTGGAAGTGATCAGGATCGCTTCCACTGCTTTCAAAGACCAACGACGTACGGGGTACGTCCTTGGTCATTAACTGCATTTTTTTGCAGGACGTACCCCATACATCGTTGGTCGTTAAGGGGTTAAAGTCTCCTTCTCAAGCGATAACATACATGTCTCATATTTAGATATTTTTGTTATTTTGGTGTGCTGTAAATTATAAGACAACACAGGGTACAAGCAAAAGTGACAATATACAACTGAGCTAGCTCTACTCCCCAAGATAGAAGAAAAAGGGAAGGGGTAGGAAGGAGAGAGGGAGAAGGAAAAGGGGAGAAAAGAAAGGGGAGAGAGAAATTATTTCAGGATTTAAATTAGCAAGTGCTAGCTCTACTTTACATTTTAAAAGGAATTTTCTTTCTTTTTTGTTTTCTTTTTTCCTCTTCATTTCTGGGCTAAGGCTCTACATCCTTATAAGTACTCATATCTTTCAACTGTACACAAAGCCCTGTAAACAAGGCTTAGTAGAAGAGGAGAACCAAAGCAGGGTCATTAAAAACTCTACAAGCTTTAAATAGTCTGCAATGATAGAAAAACCCTACTTCCAAGTATTAATTTGACAAAATTAACCTAACACTGAACGATCCCTTATGAATTTGTTCTCAAAGACCTTTCTATAAAAAAAAAAAAAAAAAAAAAAATCAAGCTCTTTTGGTATCTGATAAGGTGGATAGAGAATTAAAAGCAACCTTAGAGGTTTTTACACGTAACGGTGTGGCAAAAGTTAACAAAAATAACGTGGACTAAGCCTGAATGTAAGAAACTAGGTAAAATTGGTTTGGAACAGATAGTACTTAAATTTTGGAAGGTATAATTTAAACGCATTTATAGATAACCTTCCCATTGAAGTAAGCGTCAAGACTCTGAAGTAGCTTGGTCAAGGCCAGCACACTTGTTAGCTATAAATAAAATCTGAACATCACATACACAACTCAAATAGTTCAAGATAGAAGAGAAAATAGTAAAACACGAATAAGTACGTTTATGCATATCTAAAAGGATAGTCTACAACTTAATTTAACTTGGAAAAATATTCTCCACCCTCTAACTAACAGTGGTGGGCCTAAAAACTCCTCATTATCAACTACATAGTCTGGTATCACTTATTAACATATAGTTTCACTTTTTAAACACAAGAGGATATTACCTAATTTAGGGGTAAAGGAGGAGTCCACATATACATATGGAAAAATACTTAAACAAAAGCAAAATCACTTCACCAGGCATGTCTTCCCGAAGTAAAAATCAAGAAAGAAAAGGGAATAGAATTTCACAAGAATCACAGGGGGGAATAGGGGAAATAAATCTTTCACAAAGTTCTAACAATGAAGAATTAATTAAGCAGCTTGACGCACTATTTACACCCAAGTTTGACTTAATTCAAAATAACATCACCTCACTAACACTTGAAGTAAAACAATTTGCAACCAGACTCACGTATGCAAAACAGAGAATATCTGATATTGAGGATGGGGCCCTACAGAGGGAACAGACACTACGCACTATGTCCACCCAGATTGAAAATATGAAAAATAAACTTGAGGACCTAGAAAATAGGGCCAGAAGAAATAATTTACGTCTTATTGGCCTGACAGAGGATATACAGGAGAAAGATCTTAAGAGATTTGTGGAGGTAGAATTAATGGGTCTATTAAATATTGGAGTAGAAACTCAAAACATAACAATTGAGAGAATACATAGAATAGGCTCAGAGAGACAAGAGGAGGGAAGAAATAAAACAGGCAGACCGGTTATCATGAAATTGTTGAATTTTCAGGAAAAAAATCAAAATTATGAATGCTTATAGGAAAGCAAATGGTGAAATCAACTATAGGGGTAGAAAACTCTTGTTATTTAATGACTTCTCTTACGAGACATCTAATAAACGGCGATCTCTTGCGCCAATATGTACCAAACTAATACAAGAAGGGTGGAGAGTCAGACTTTTATATCCAGCCAGACTTAGCATTAGCACTACTACAGGGAACAGGATATTTACAGATGTAGAGGAAGTAAACGAGTTTCTTAAAGAGCATAAAGATAGCTTAGAAAGACAACAAGGCCCTGTAACATGAACAGTGCCCCTGTTCTCTTCAAATCTTTCGGTACTGGTTTTATTTTTTAAGGTTAATACATAAAGGAATATAATGTATATTAACTTTGATTTTAGAAAAATGTATAGAATAAAATTTAGTTATGGGGGAAAATCCCCCTTCAAGGGGAAACTGGAAGGAAAGAGGAAGACCTCCAGTGAAATAAAGGGAACTAATAAAGTCTTGGTAATTCATAATGTTATTTTACTTTTTTTTTTTTTTTTTTTCTCTCTTCTTCCTCCCTCTCTCTTCTCTTCAACTCTCTCCTGTGCGTTGTTATGGTTGTTCTATCCTGTAAGCATTTTATAGTCACGAACGACTTATCAGTAATAGTTAAACCCACAGATTAGTGAAAATGAGTCTTAAAGTAGTTTCGTGGAATATAGGGGGAATAACATCACCCATGAAACGCAAAGCTATTCTGAGATACGCAAAAAAATTGGGTGCTCAGATACTGCTCTTGCAGGAAACACACCTAAAAGGGGAAGAGGCTATTAAACTAAAAGGGGGATGGGTTAAAGAGATTATATATACTACAGGGCATCAAAGGAAAAAAGGAGTGGCTATTTTGTTTAGTAAAACAATAGAATACAAAATTGACAAACTAGTGAGAGACGTGGAAGGAAGATATATCATACTAGAAGCTGAAATTGCACATAGGAAGATTGTTATTTGCAATGTATACGGCCCAAATGAGGAGGATATAGACTTCTGGCAAAGCTTGCGAGATAAGTTGCTAATATACTCCACAAACACTATAATTATTGGTGGAGATTTCAATATTGCTCCCAATACTACAGTAGACAGAAGTAGAGATAACGGTGAGCAAGCAATAAGGCAAAAAACACTAGATAAATCTACAATAGCGAGAAGAAAAAGAGAATCTCTTCTTATAAAGAGGTTTCAGCAAGATCTAAAACTAATTGATATATATAGAACTAGACATCCTGATGAAAGAGAATATACATGCCTCTCGAAATAAAAAAAACTTTATCTAGAATAGACTACTTCCTTATTTCAGAAAAGCTAATAGATTGTATCCAGGAGACACTTATTAATATAATAACCATATCAGACCACGCCCCTATCTCAATTGCACTAGACCCCAAACAAAAGACTCGGAAATCCAACCAGTTCTTCTTTCCAAAATATCTAGCAAAAAATAGTAAGTTTATAAATTTCTTAAGATCTAAATGGGCTGAATATAAACAGTTTAATAATAGCTCTTTTGACAAAACTCATATATACTGGAACGCCGCAAAAGCCGTACTAAGAGGCAAAATTTTGGCATACCAAATAAAACAAAATAAAAAAACACACGCATACAAAAAGCAGATAACTAACTGTGTGATCAATAAATATTCCAGATATATCCAGACAAAAACCGCAGATAACTGGCAACAATATATTCAGGCTAAAAAAGATAGAGACACCTACCTTATGCAAAATGAAATTAGAGAAAATACAAAATCCTGCGCACAGTTTTATAGGTACGGCAACAAGTTGGGTAGCTTTTTAGCAAGAATTGACAAAAATCACAAAACTAAAAGCTTTATAAAAAAAATTAAAAATAAAGATCATATGTGGACCCAAACAGAGGACATACAAAAGGCCTTCCTTGATTACTTCACGGAGCTCTATTCAGCACAGCATATTAATTGTACTACCAAGGAGTCATTCTGGGAGTCCTTGACAGTCCCAAAACTAGAAAATAATTGTCTAACAAAAATTAATGAACCCATTACAGAAAATGAAATAAGACAAATAATCAAAATGATGGCAAATAACAAAGCGGCAGGGCCGGACAGTCTTCCATCCGAATTTTATAAGATTCTTATAGAGGAAATAACCCCTACATTAAATGCTCTGCTGAATGGGCTCTGGAATGGACAGTTGGAACCATCAGCTGATTTTAACGAATCCATAATAATAGTCATACCTAAACCGGGAAAAGATCCACAATTAATTGACTCTTACAGGCCTATCTCACTACTCAATATTGATTATAAAATACTGACCAGCATTTTAGCTAAAAGGATTCAGGCTTCATTAGATACAATAATACACTCGGATCAAACAGGTTTCATGAAAGGAAGGTCCTCAAATGTTAACTTAAGGAAAGTCTTTTTAACAATCTCAGACCAGTGGTACAACGACAAATATAATAAAAAAGCTAACAAAGAAGACAGTTCAATAGTATCACTGGATGCAAGTAAAGCTTTTGACTCCGTTACATGGGACCACCTTGTTACCTCTCTTATAAAATTTGGATATTCAGGCAATAGTTTTAACTTAATTAAGAAACTTTACACTGAGTCTAGGGCAGCGATAATTATCAACGGTAACAAAACACCCTACTTCCCCCTCTTAAGAGGGACAAGACAGGGATGTCCTTTGTCGCCCTTAATTTTTAATATTGCATTGGAACCTTTATTGATTGCTTTGAGAAATAATATACAGGGGATTGAGTTAGGTGGCAAGAGAATACAGTTAGCGGTCTATGCAGATGATCTATTGGTATTTTCTAGAAATTCAAAGAAAAACTTTAATAAAATGTGCCAGATTATAAAAAACTATGGCTCTTTTTCAGGGTATCATATTAACCAGTCTAAATCTGAAGTACTATGGCTTCAAAAAAATCAAGAATCAGAAACTAAAATATTCAAAGAAGTAACTAAATATATGACATACTTGGGGGTTAAAATATCCAGAGATCCCTCAGAATGGTATGCTTTGAACATTGGTAATGGCATTAGACAATTCTGTGAAACCCTCAAAAGGTGGACCTCTCTTCCACTTTCTCTCTCTGGTAAAATAAATTTACTTAAGATGATCGCACTCCCAAGGCTACTGTATCTTTTTCAGAATATTCCTTTCTTAATCAAGAAACAGGAGATTAAGACATCTAATCAGGCAATTAAGGAATACTTATGGACGAATAATAGGCCTAGACTCAGCCATCAAAAATTAATACTTAAAAAAGAATATCTGGGCCTGGGCCTCCCTAACTTAATAATATATAACCTGGTGGCAGTGACAAAGATTGCTCTTGATTGGCTCCTAGAGAGTAATCATTTTACCTTACCAGAGACAGAAAATGGATTGATAAAACCTTTTTATTTAAAAAATATCCTCCATCTCGAGGTTAAGAACCTCCCACCATATGTCAAAAAAATAGATTTGCTTAGGGACACAGTTGTAGCATGGCACAGAACATGTAAGTATTTAGGTATATATCCCTATGCAACACGGTATTTATCTATTAAAGGAAACTTAGAATTCAAACAGGGTCTCTCATCTAAAATATTTTCAGTCTGGCAAGAAAAGGGATTATCCAATATTATTCAATTAACAAAAAATAACCAGGGTGTAATTCAGGTTGAAGATTTCGAAACAATTAAAAATAAATATTTCCTCTCTGAGAAACATTTTTTCTCATTCTTACAAATTAGGCATTATTGCCTTAAACTAATACAAATACAAGGGAATAACTGGGATCTTGCACCATTAGTTCCGGTAATTAATCTTATTAAAAGTGGTAAATATTCAATATCTCCGTTATACAATCTAATAAATAATATAAACTACAAACAACACATTGAAAGTGGAACTGCAAAATGGAGGGAAGTGTACTTTCCGAATCTAACTACGCAATTAATATTAAAAAGCGTGGAGAGAGTGGAGGAAGCATCATTAGCTATCCCTATGCGTGAACAGCATGTAAAATTAATGTGGATGGTATATATCACACCTGAGAAGATTGCTAAATGGGGCGGCATAGGGGAAGGAACGTTCTGCACTAAATGCAGACAATCAAAGACAAACTTAATCCATAGCTTCTGGCTCTGCCCCAAGATACAAGGTTTTTGGGGAAAGATAAACTTCTGGCTGAGCAAGGTTTATCAAACTCGAATACTCTTACAACCAGAACAGATCTTTTTTTTCCACTATAAAAAAGAACAGCTACAAAATCGGAAATTTATAACGATGATAATTTTGTTAGCTAGAAATCTTATATTAAAAGGATGGAAACAGGTTAAACCACCCTCCTTTGGGAATCTTGGGGAAATTATTCATCACCAATTTTTTATAGAATTACAAGACACTCTATACCACATTGATATCAACATAACACGCTTCTTTAGCAAATGGGAGAATTGGATTAAAACTAGGGAGATTGAAGAACAAAAGAAAATAATTGGAAACTTCAAAAATACAATCTATATGGAAAACTGTAGATTGAGAGGGGAATGGCTTTTTGAAGAGCCCGACCAAGCTTAGAATACAGAGGGAGGGGGAAGAGAGGAGAGAGAGAAATTTCTTTTTTTTTTTTTTTTTTTTTTTTTTTCTTTTTCTTCTTCTTATTACAAGACTTAGATATTTTTATGTGATTTAAGATGTTATAACTTTAAACTGAATATCTTTTATATAGAACCCAGGGGGGAAAGGCACCAATATAGATAGAAAGATTCTTTGTGTTGTTTCTGTGGTTGAAAAGGGGAAAGGATAGAGGTTTGTTAGTTTTTCCTTTTGCTTTCTTTCTTTATGATAATAGAAAGGGGAAAAAGGAATACCTTTCTATATCTTTATGATTGTTATGTTTTACGGACAGGTATCCTCCCTATAAGATTTAATTTTTTCTGTTTGAGATCAAGATTGGGTAAATATATACTGCATTATATATTAGTTGAAACAGAAAGTAAAGAGTATGAAAATGTTATACTATGATTTTGTTAAATCTGGAAAGATTGATTGTTCAGATTTGTAATTGTTGTATAAAACTAATAAACCTTTAAAAAAAAATAAATAATAAAATAAAATAAATAAATATGTACTTTTTATGTAACGGGCAGTGGTGCCATTTCTCAACAATCTGACAATGAAAATAATATTATATCAGCGGAGAAAACTCCAAATGGTACAATCACAGAGCTTTAATTAATATAAAATATATCCATGATTCCACCTATATCTATCTATCTATAATCTGTTTGTCTGTGTGTCTATCTGTCTGTCTGTCTAGCATCTATCTATCTATCTAGCATCTATGTATCTAACATCTATCTATCTAGTATCTATCTGTCTGTCTGTGTGTGTGTCTGTCTGTCTGTCTAGCATCTATCTATCTAGCATATACAGTATGTATCTAGTATCTATCTATCTATCTATCTATCTATCTATCTATCTATCTAGAATCTATCTATCTAGTATCAATTTATCTATCTATCTATCTATCTATCTATCTATCTATCTATCTATCATCTATCTATCTATCTATCTATCTATCTATCTATCTATCTATCTATCTATCTATCTATCCTGTATGTCTATCTATCTGTCTGTCTATCTATGCATATATCTATCTATCAAGCATCTATCTATCTATCTATCATCTATCTAGCTGTATCTCAATCATCTATCTGTCTATCGTTAGGTATCTCTCTCTCTCTCTCTCTCTTTCTATTTTTCTCTCTTCTCTCTCTCACTTCTCCCTTTTTCTCTTCTCTCTCCTCTCTCTCTCTCCTCTCTAATTTTAGGGTTCTGCACCCTGGATATTGGTGACTACATTTAGCCAACCAATAAGCAAGCTTAACCCAGGTTCCGGCTCCTAAAATTTACATTCCTGCGTTTTAAAGAAAGATAGCAAGAGAATGAAGAAAATTGATAATAGGAGTAAATTAGAAAGTTGCTTAAAGTTTCTGCTCTATCTGAATCATTAAAGAAAAAAGATTCAGTTATTCTTTAAAGTATATTTCATGTTTAAAAATAGTTTAAAAAAAATATCAAACAAATGGATATATCACAATAAATTTGTACAGAAATATTGTGTTTTCTGTATATTTATCAGCTACTAGAGAAATGTATTAAATCCAGAGGGTATACATTTAGTATCATTTTTAGATATAGGAAAAAAAATTACATAAATTTCTTATGAACTTTTATTAAAGGGACAGTCTACACCAGAAGTTTTATTGTTTTAAAAGATAGATAATCCCTTTATTATCCATTCCCTAGTTTCGCACAACCAACGCGCTATATAAATATACTCTTTACCTCTGTGTTTATCTTGTATCTAAGCCTCTGCAGACTGCCCCCTTATCACATGACAATTATCTAATGACTTGCATTTCAGCCAATTAGTGCTGTGTCCTGCACAGCTACACAAGAGAAAGCACAATGTTATCGATATAGTCCACATGAACTAGCAGTCTCCTGTTATGAAAAGCTAATAAAAAAGCATCTGATAAGAGACTGTATGTAGTGACTTTAGTGGTTTATTAAATGTTATAAAGTATGTTAATATAGCAATGTTGGTTGTGCAAAGCTGGGGAATGGGTAGTAAAAGTGTTATCTATCTTTTTATACAATAACAACTTTTGTTGACTGTCCCTTTTAGACTTGAAAAGAAAAGTTTAATTTTTCTCAGTGCAGGAGGATTTTTTTTTTACTAAAAACAAAACTTTTAAATGAATCAGAAAAAAAATACTTTGTCCCTTTAAGTGATAAAAACGAGTTTAATGCACAGCTAACGATGTGGGTAACTTGTAAATATAGCAAGTATTATAATCTGTTATAAACACTAAAGGAGACTAGGAGGTTGCTCCATGCAAATGTCAGAAAAGATGCAGAGATACACAGAAGCAATTAAAGGGATAGGAAAGTCACAAACTTACATGATTCAGATAGAGCAGGCAATTTTATTACCCTTTTACATTCACTTCTATTTACATATGTGCTTTGTTCTCTTGGTAACTATTGTTAAAAAACAATACCCACATATCCTACACTAGTGGCAGCTAGATGCTGATTGGTGCTTGCACACATTTGTCTCTTGTGATTGGCTAACTAGATGTGTTCAGCTGCCAGTTGTGCAGTGCTGTCCCTTCAGCAATGGATAACAAGAGAATTAAGTAAATTGGAAAGCTGTTTAGAATTGTATGTTCTATCCAAATCATGAAAGACAATTTTGGGGTTTGCTGTCACTTTAAACTCACAGCTTATTTTCCTCTCTGCCCTCATTTTATCTCTGCAGGAATTAAACTCCCCCCCCCCCCCCGGTTGATCAGTGTTAGAGGTTCCTCAGGTGTCGGCACAAAGTCATTATGTGATAATATAATAACATATAAATATACTTGGTACATAATAACATCAAATAAGTGGTGATCTGATACAAAGCATCATCAAAACAAAACATTACCATATCATTAACCTAATTTTATATATCAACCACGTACTGAAGTGGCCGATCATAAGATACCTATTGGGGATAATATTATAATTATTATTATTATAGACCCCCAATTGGGTCAGCCCTAATATTAACTAATGCAAATCTATAGATGGATATATATATATATATATATATATATATATATAAAATGTATATATGTATATATATAAGAAAGTATCCGAAGGGTCGACCATACATCTGTGTCTATATTATTGAAAAGCCGCTAAATCTATATTAAGATTGAGGCCTGCAGGATGTAAACTATTGAGTGTATGAATCCAGTAGGTCTCTCTCTGCCTAAGTCTAGACAATCTATTGTACAGATGGGACTTAGGAACAAACTCAATAGGAATAATAGAAAAACATCTGGTATCACCATTATGTTGTATATTACAGTGTCTGGGAACACTATGTTTTTTGTAATTATTAACCATATTGCGTACATGCTCAGGCCATCTGATACTAAGCCTCCTGCATGTACGACCCACGTACTGTATACCACATACACATGACAATAAATACACAACATAAAGTGAAGCACAGGAGATATGGCCAATAATGGAAAAAAAAAATTCCAGTCACATTAGATTTGAATGTCTTTTGTTTGTGTTCCATACGACCATACAGCTTACATCTACTAGCTCCAACTCAATAAGACCCTGAAGATGATGGTCCAGATTTAATCGTAAATGGGCACTCAATTCTTCTATGTTTCACTATTTTGCTGGAAGCCAACATGGTCTTTAAATTAGGCGCTCTTTTATATACTATCTTTGGTTTAGTATCTATTAGACTTCCCAAAATAGGGTCAAAATACCCCAATGTTTCATAAAGATTTGTTTTATAAGATTATGATCGCAATTATATTGGGTAATAAATAGGGCATTGTACTCTTTACTACTAGATTCCATTTCATTCATTTTATTCAATTTAAAAAAATAATCATCCCTATTGTCCAATTTGGCTCTGCTATAGCTGCTATCAATAATATGAGAAGGGTAATTTTTCTCTATGAACCTTTCTTTTAATATCAGACTTTGGGTCTCAAAATCCGCAAATGTACTACAATTTCGCCGTATGCGTTTAAATTGGCCATAAGGAACATTCCATTTCCATGGTGAATAATGATGGCTTGTAAAGTCTAAGTAGCAGTTACAATCTACTGTCTTAAAATAGGTCGTACTTGTAACCTTCCCTTTGTCAAATTTAAGTACAAGGTCCAAAAATACAGTGGTCACATTGTCTGTAGCACTAGTAAAGACAAGTCCCCTGTCGTTATTGTTTAGATGTTCCACAAAATTGTTAACAGATGTCAAATCCCCTTTCCAAACTAAAATCAAATCATCAATGTACCGCCCAAAGAATACCAGGTTCACCCCATATGCCGGGTCATAGATGTAAAACTGCTCAAATGACCCCATAAACAAATTGGCATAACTGGGTGCAAAACTGGTACCCATGGTGGTACCCTTGATTTGGAGAAAAAACTCATCCTGAAACATGAAATAATTGTGTCTAAGTATATAGGATATATGTTGTATGATAAACTCACATTGACTATCAGGAAGATAGGGATCTTGTTGTAAATAATCAGATACTGCCACAATACCTAATTGGTGAGAAATATTAGAGTACAATGCCTGTACATCGCAAGTAATCCATAATAGATCAGAAGTAATAGTGAGGGATTCTAGTTTATTGATCAGATCTGATGAGTCACGAATATGAGTCTAAACCTATAACATATTTTTGTAAAAAATAGTCTACATAGGAGGAAACATTGTCGGTGAGACTTCCTATGCCCGCTATTATGGGGCGACCTGGAGGACAAAGTGGATCCTTATGCATCTTGGGCAGGTGATAATAAAAAGCATGGTTTGCTTCAATGGGCACTAAATATTCTTTTTCTTTTTGCTCTGGGATATTCCTTATCATTGCGGCTTGACGCCGAGATAACAAGACTACTGGCCGAGTTTGGTCTGATAGAGGAGTATCCCATGAGCATAACAGTTAACATTATTATTAATACAAAATTACAAAATATAAAACATGGTATTATGGATACAGTAAACGAGTGCCTTTGGCATTAGAAGTGCTAAATTATCTCCAGTTCCTATAGTAAAAAATTTGAGTAAATGCAATAAATTTCAATGAATATACTGGTCTCTCTGAATAATATAGAGATTAGAAAAAAAAATAGATATAAAAAAAACAATAAAAAAAAAAAAAGGCAAGTCAAGGAAACAACACATCATATTGAAATAAATCATTTGTTTTAAAACAATTTACAGCAATAATCACCTGAAAACCTTCCCACACCTCAAATATATTTTATTTTTCATTGCATATATATATAAGTAAATTTATATAGTTTAATAATTTGAATTTTGTTAGAGATTTTTTTAAAATCATTTATTAAATAAATTCTAATATTATTATTAAAATCATATATATATAGGGTTGCCACCTCGGCCAAGTTTTCCTGGACACTTATGAATTACACATGCTTCAGGGTTTGTCGAGGTGGCAACCCTATATATATAAAATATCTTCCAAAAACATGTGGGACATTTCTAGCAAAGCAACACCTGTAATTAAGAACTATGTAACCAGAGTTCCCCCCAAGTGATATAGTTAGAAATGTAAGTGATATTTAATAAATATGACATTTTATAGGTATATATTCATTCAACAGAATTATCTTATTTATCCCTACACATATGAAAAGTTAGGCAGTGTTCCTATATTACAATGACTAAAGAAATTAAACTAGTTGTATAGATTCACTAAGAATAAAGAGGCCTATCTAGACCTCGGGCGCGATCCGATAAACGGCGCAGTTTGTGGCGCAAGCGAGGGAACCCGCGTCGCCCGCAGTTTCAGCTCGCAACTCGAGCTATCCAATATGCGTCGCCGTCAGTTGCTAAAGTGGCGCAAGTCTCACAAACCAGCGATGTCCAGAAATCTGCGTAAGTACAGATTTTTGGAGTCGCCAGTGACTTGCGCCACGTTAGAAACTGCTGGCGCCTACAAAACCTGACTAAAGTCTAAATCACCCGCACTGTCTAACACGCCTCCTAAACATAGCCCGACACGTCTAACCCTCTATCCGCTATCCCCCCTCACTACCCTAACAATAAAAAAAGTTATTAACCCCTAAACCGCCGCTCCCGTACCCCGCCGCCAGCTATATTAAAATTATTAACCCCTAATGTAAGCGCCTTACACCGCTGCCATCTATATTAAAATTATTTACCCCTAATGTAAGCCCCTTACACCGCCGCCATCTATATTAAAATTATTAACCCCTAATTTAATCTACCTACCCCGCCGCCAGCTATGTTATCTATATTAACCCTAAGTATATTATAGTTAATATAGTTATTACATTATATATATTAACTATATTAACCCTAATTATATTAGGGTTAATATAGTTAATATAGTTACTATAGTATTTATATTAACTATATAAACTCTATCTAACCCTAACACCCCTAACTAAATTCTTATTAAATTAATCTAATTCATATTATAAACTAAAATATTCATATTTAAATCTAAATACTTACCTATAAAATAAACCCTAAGATAGCTACAATATAATTAATAATTACATTGTAGCTATGTTAGGGTTTATATTTATTTTACAGGTAAATTGTTAATTATTTTAACTAGGTATAATAGCTATTAAATAGTTATTAACTATTTAATATCTACCTAGTTAAAATAATTTCCCAATTACCTGTAAAATAAATCCTAATCTAAGTTACAAATACACCTACACTATCAATCAATTAAATAAACTACAAATATCTATCTAAAAATACAATTAAATAAACTAAACTAAATTAAAAAAACAAACAAACACTAAATTACAAAAAATAAAAAAAAGATTACAAGATTTTTAAGCTAATTACACCTATTCTAAGCCCCCTAATAAAATAATAAAGCCCCCCAAAATAAAAAAAATTCCCTGCCCTATTCTAAATTAAAAAAAGTTCAAAGCTCTTTACCTTACCAGCCCTTAAAAGGGCCTTTTGTGGGGCATGCCCCAAAGAATTCAGCTCTTTTGCATTTAAATACATATACAATACCCCCCCCACACATTACAACCCACCACCCACATACCCCTATTCTAAACCCACCCAAACCCCCCTTAAAAAAGCCTAACACTACCCCCCTGAAGATCTCTCTACCTTGTCTTCACCACACCGGGCCGAACTCCTCATCCGATCCGGGCGATGTCTTCCTCCAAGCGGCAAAGAAGAATTCTTCATCCCGGCGACGTCTTCCTCCAAGCGGCAGCAAAGTCTTCTTCCTTCCGGCAGCATCTTCCAACAAGCGGCATCTTCAATCTTCTTTCTTCACTCCGCCGCCGCGGAGCATCCATCCCGGCCGACGACTGAACGACGAATGAGGTACCTTTAAATGACGTCATCCAAGATGGCGTCCACCAAATTCCGATTGGCTGATAGGATTCTATCAGCCAATCGGAATTAAGGTAGAAAAATCTGATTGGCTGATTGAATCAGCCAATCAGATTCAAGTTCAATCCGATTGGCTGAACCAATCAGTCGTCGGCCGGGATGGATGCTCCGCGGCGGCGGAGCGAAGAAAGAAGATTGAAGATGCCGCTTGATGGAAGATGCTGCAGGAAGGAAGAAGACTTTGCTGCCGCTTGGAGGAAGACGTCGCCGGGATGAAGAATTCTT
>NC_069505.1:449292668-449307668 GCF_027579735.1 Bombina bombina | reverse complement strand
AAGTTAAACATTATGGGGTATTTGGGAGATAACAGAGGTCATATGATTCAATAGAATATTTTGACATTCTTTGACATATTATTTTAATGTCAAAGATAAGAACCAAGTGTTTAAAATGGTTATTTTATTGGAAATTACACATTTCAGTTAAAATAAAGATTCTGACTAATGTCACATTTTATAAACAATATTCATTCAAATAGTATAAAAACAATTATCTGGGACCTTAGTTGCATCTTTTGGCCAAAAGGTGGTGAACCTTGCATAGAATATAAAGCAAGTACGTGTAAGTAGGTTAAAATTAAATCTAAACATGTTTTCAACAAAAGTGCTTAACTAAAAATCCTGTTATATCTCTTGGCCAAATGATGGGGAAGCCTACTTTCCACGACAAGGAACCCCAAGCAAGAGGGTCCTAACTCTAACCCTAACATTTTCACATGAGCTGGACCTTTTCTAACTATAAAAACTTTTTAAAAATATATTTATTTTAAAAAACAAGTAACCTATTACATTTTACAATTAAATATAATTTTGCTAATGAGTGATAGTGAATTAAGAAAAAAATCAAAAAGGATTTGTGACAGTCAACATTATTATTAATAAAACATTACAAAGTATAAAACATGGCATTATGGATACATCAAATGAGTGCCTTTGGCATTAAAAGTGCTACATTATCTCCAGTTCCTATAGTAAAAAAAATTCAATGCAATAAATCTTAATGAATATGCTGGTCTCTCTAAATAACAGAGATTAGAGAAAAATTAGATATATAAAAACATAAAATATTAAAAAAGACAAGACATGGGCCTCTATTTAACAAAGTCTGGCGGACTTGATCCGACAGTGCGGATCAGGTCCGCCAGACCTCTCTGAATATGGAGAGCAATACACTCTCCGTATTCAGCATTGCACCAGCATTGTATCCAATGGGCCTCCAACAGGGAGGTGTCAATCAACCCGATCGTACCCGAATGGGTTGAATTCCGGCAATGTCTTTGTGACCGCTGCTTCATAACTGCTGTCCCATGGAAACAACACATCATGGGAAAATTAAAAAAATGTTTAAAATACAAAATTCAAAAACTATATTTCAAAAGTATAAAAAACTATTTAAGTCCAATCTGTCCATACTTAAGAGTCCAACTCAGTTAGTCACTGAGCCAATCAAGGTCTGTGCTCTCTCCTTTAAAGGATTTCTTTGAAATCCTATGGTTGTACAACAGTTCAGTTTCTATGGGAATAAGTCTGGTGGCATAGAAGAAAATCACCACACGGTGCTCTCCTTTAATGTTCAATATCCTGTAGACTGGCTTAAGATTAAACCTCTTCTTAGAATGGTTTATCAAGCGTCCAATGGTTTCTTTGTCCGGATGACAAGGACAGGGGAAGGTTTGAGCATCAACACACAGGGGTATACCACACGGATCATGGAAGAAAAATAGATATCTCTTTTCTTCATCAACATAACTTTCATGCAATTGCCGACCTTCATCTGCTGAAATGATCACACCATGGTAATCACAAACAATCTCCCCTTTCTGGAAATTGCGCGTTGTTACCACTGCCTTCCCATCTCCTACATCTGTTATGGACAGTCCTTTCCATGACTGGTGCTTCACAAGTGAAATTATCACCTTGTCATTGGGGTCCCATTCATTAGACTTATTTGGCTTCCAGCTAAACAAGACCTCTGAAATGCCTGGGATGTTTCTTTTCCATCCCTGCTTGTCCACGGAGCGTTGAACCTGTTTCTCTGTTGGTTGTCTTCTGGTGAAATCTTCTGCAATACACAGATAAGGCATCAGTTAAATATGGTATTTAACTAGTTACGTATATGGAAATACTAACATAAAAAACCGCAATCTTCTAAGAATAGCAAAGAAGACCAAACTTAGTGTAATTCTTTTTTATATATATTTACTATATTCCAAACCATATTATATAAATATACTGAGCAGCACTCATACAACATTAGTGTAAACATATTGCAAGAGATTGTAAAATGACTATTTTTAATTTTAGCCATTTTAAACTTATATAAACTTGTTTTTGTTTCTGATATTGTATAAATAGTTTTCTATTTGATTGTCATTTACTTACTCAATAGTTCTTCTTTTCTAATATTTCTCTGGACAGTCTTCCACTTGTCATAGCATTGTCTATCAAACTGTCCAGTAAACTCTGCCCTTGTTTTCTTCTTTGGGGGTTGCCCATCAATTGTTACAGGAAACTTCTGAACCAGTCTCTCAAAGGCATATTCTTCATTGAGTCGGACAATTGTACATCCTACTACTGCCTGTGGAGGGTTGATACCGCTGGTCATTGGCCTGTAAAATGAATAATAAGAGCGTTACAACAAAAGTTTGTCTATCCTATGTAAATTTAACAAAATAAAATTTAACAAAATACACATTTGTAAAAAAAGTTAGAATTGGATCCTTAGAAAGAGACCTAGTTGAATGTTGGCAAACTAGAGTATAACCTACCTTTCATCTTCTTGTATGGTCTTGATTGGCCACATTCTTGATGTCCCTTCACAAGACCTAAAAAAAAAAAAGAAGTTACTTTATAATCCAGTTAAAGCAGAGAAATTGTAACAGATACACTCAGGGAATTGCTGGAGAGGGGGTATGGTAAATGTATGGTGAATATAGCAATAAATATATAGCAATAACAATTGCTTATCTATTTAAATACTAGTTAATACAATGGCTGATGACAGGGAAGCATAAATAATTTGAAAAACAAGCCCTTAATAGGAGGAACCTAAAATAAATCACATTATATCCTTACGTACTTAAATAAATAAATATAATTTTTGTGTAATTAGTATCTGAAGCATGAAAGGCTTTACAATATTAAATATTAATAATTAAAAATAGTTGATGTTTAAGACTAATCAAGAGTGCAATCTAAACAATATTAATTATAAATATGAATCTTGTATGAGATAGTTTGTACTTACTTCTCTGAAGATTCTTTAGCCATTTTTTCAATTAGCGACACAGCTGAACACATGTTTTCTGGAGTAAAACGGTAATACTTAGCATTCGTGTGGCCCAGATACTGAGCTATGACAATCTTCTCTGCATCAGTTAATAGGTTTCTAGCTGCAGTTTCCATCGCACTTCTTGCTAATCGAGAGGTAATTGCTGGAAGATCATATCTGTAAGAATTAAACATGGTTAGAACAACATAACCTGTTACATTATATAACTAATCATAGATAGTTAGCAAGATTCATTGGATTTAACATATTCAAATAGATGAGGTTGTAAGAAGAAACAATAAGTATATCTAGTTTAACATTTACTGATCATATCTGTTTACTATAAAGAACATTGCAATGGAATATGCAAAAAGCAATTACATTTATATTTATAAAGCATAATCATTTACAAAAGCAATGTGATTACTAATACACAAATGCTGTACAATTACCTGCTGATAAACCGGCTGAGATCATTTGAAGGATTATACACAGGAAGTCCACAACTGGAAACAAAAAAGGTCTCTTTCTTCATTTCTTTAGTGAACACATGTCCAGGTTTTACCTTTGACCTGATTTTACTGAAATATTCATTAAACCACTGGAAAACAGAAATAAATAATCACATTTTAACATTTATTCCATTTTTATTTTTTTCACGTTACATTATCGTTCTCATAGTTATTATTAGTTTGAAAACAACATGATATGTGCAATAAAAAAGGACTAAACTAGTAACAATAAAGTGACATAACTAACCAAAAACTGGTGGTAAAAATGTTGGTAAGCTAATTCATTAGTAAACCTATGGTTTATTCTGCATAATAGTGAGACTTACGTTCTCCTCTTCTTTATTTAAGGCAAATGTTGGCTTTTGCAGTGCAGAAGTCTTATGTTCCATGACAGCAACTATGGCAAATCTTTGGCCAGATTGTGAATGGTGCCGTGTTCTCTTGAGCCAATCTCCAATCTAAATTAATAAATAAAAAGGAAAGCATATTATGATCTCTCTGATAAAAAGTAAAGCATGATGTATGGAATATACAGAAACAAAAATAATGAAAGGATCCGCTCTCTTAAAAGGTACTTTATTTGCAAATTGCACTTAGTTAAAAGGCATTAAACAGGAACGATCACTCAGAATACAGAGATGCAAGAGAAACGCGTTTCAGCATTCCCTGCTGTAATAATGATGTATGAAAAAGACACACTTTAGGAACATTATGTTAGGAGCATATGGTTCTATTAGAATGAAACATATCTATGTATGAATCAGAGGCAGATTACAGTGGTGCATTTAAGGACATTGTCATTTACAAATATATTGAACTATCTTAAAAATATTCTTACCAAAAAGTTCTTCACCACACAAGGGCTCTGAAGATGTTTTAGAAGCAATATGGCCTCAAGATAGTACAGCACCAAGAGTTGATTTTGTGACGAGATCTTTGCATTTCTTTGAAGATCCTCCATAATGGTTAAAAAATCTGTCTTAGCTACCTCAAGGGCACGCTGGCATTCCCGAGGTGTATGTTGTTCCTTTACATGGATATTGCATCTAGAAAAAGAAAAAAAAAACATTATGGTTAATGAATATGTACATATTCAATCATTTATTAAAGGGATATTAAACACTTCCAGATATTAATATAAATTATTTAATTACATGTAGCAGAACAACTTTGCAAAATACCATCATTTATTTTGTTCTCCTTTCCTGTAATTCTGAATATTGTGGGCTTTCCAATTCATGTTAAACATGGAAGTGCCGACACAGCTAAATTCCACACAATCAGAGGTTGCACACCCTAGTAAGCCATTTATAACCATTCCTGAAATTGGCCTCAGCAGAAAAAGCACATATACAATTAATTCTCAGGCTATCCTTTGCCCTGAATACATCATCCAAGCAATGATGTATTTAGTGTTCAATGCCCCTTTAATGATTCTCCTCTGGTTCCCTCATCATTTGGCCCAGCTACCTTTACTGTATTGTGCTATGCCCACTGTAACGGTTGGGCTCAAACCACAATTTTCTAAACTTCCATGCTGTGGGATAACCTTAACACATTTACACAGTATTCAAACACAAAATCCATAGCAAATTCATATTTGTATTGCCAGGATGAGCATATAGGAAGTATTCTTATTTCCATAAATTTCAAACTAGCATTGTATTATTATATCAAGCTAGATCTACCTAGTGGCTTTGGGAGAAAAATAACTATATATACATTAAAGTATTATTATCTTACCTCCTCTGGGTAACCTCTTTGGCAATGTTCTTGTTTTTGTTATTCATTATATCTCTTAAAATGTCTTCAAATTGTAGAGCTTTAGAATAAAGCTTAGGTTTGTCAAACTTCATATTTGTGCCGAGTCTCAAATAGCGGACAAATCTGTTTATGTTCTTAATGTACTTTGCCACTGTCTGCTGTGACATCCCAACAGATTCCAAAGTGCTAAAAAATTCTCTTGTTTGTGGGATGTTACTGAAAAATGATGTATTAGCATCAGCAGGATCCATGTAATACAGAAAACGAGACACACTTTCCACCTATAATATAAAATGAACATTGATTATTTCTCATTATAATGTATACTGTCTAACTGTAAATTATAATATCTAATTATGTATAATTATTAGGAGTCGTCATGTGTCATTTGCATAGAGATAGAATACCACTAAACTTGGATAGTATGTAACATTATACAGTGAGTGCAGAATTATTAGGCAAATGAGTATTTTGACCACATCATCCTCTTTATGCATGTTGTCTTACTCCAAGCTGTATAGGCTCGAAAGCCTACTACCAATTAAGCATATTAGGTGATGTGCATCTCTGTAATGAGAAGGGGTGTGGTCTAATGACATCAACACCCTATATCAGGTGTGCATAATTATTAGGCAACTTCCTTTCCTTTGGCAAAATGGGTCAAAAGAAGGACTTGACAGGCTCAGAAAAGTAAAAAATAGTGAGATATCTTGCAGAGGGATGCAGCACTCTTAAAATTGCAAAGCTTCTGAAGCGTGATCATCGAACAATCAAGCGTTTCATTCAAAATAGTCAACAGGGTCGCAAGAAGCGTGTGGAAAAACCAAGGCGCAAAATAACTGCCCATGAACTGAGAAAAGTCAAGCGTGCAGCTGCCAAGATGCCACTTGCCACCAGTTTGGCCATATTTCAGAGCTGCAACATCACTGGAGTGCCCAAAAAGCACAAGGTGTGCAATACTCAGAGACATGGCCAAGGTAAGAAAGGCTGAAAGACGACCACCACTGAACAAGACACACAAGCTGAAACGTCAAGACTGGGCCAAGAAATATCTCAAGGCTGATTTTTCTAAGGTTTTATGGACTGATGAAATGAGAGTGAGTCTTGATGGGCCAGATGGATGGGCCCGTGGCTGGATTGGTAAAGGGCAGAGAGCTCCAGTCCGACTCAGACGCCAGCAAGGTGGAGGTGGAGTACTGGTTTGGGCTGGTATCATCAAAGATGAGCTTGTGGGGCCTTTTCGGGTTGAGGATGGAGTCAAGCTCAACTCCCAGTCCTATTGCCAGTTTCTGGAAGACACCTTCTTCAAGCAGTGGTACAGGAAGAAGTCTGCATCCTTCAAGAAAAACATGATTTTCATGCAGGACAATGCTCCATCACACGCGTCCAAGTACTCCACAGCGTGGCTGGCAAGAAAGGGTATAAAAGAAGAAAATCTAATGACATGTCCTCCTTGTTCACCTGATCTGAACCCCATTGAGAACCTGTGGTCCATCATCAAATGTGAGATTTACAAGGAGGGAAAACAGTACACCTCTCTGAACAGTGTCTGGGAGGCTGTGGTTGCTGCTGCACGCAATGTTGATGGTGAACAGATCAAAACACTGACAGAATCCATGGATGGCAGGCTTTTGAGTGTCCTTGCAAAGAAAGGTGGCTATATTGGTCACTGATTTGTTTTTGTTTTGTTTTTGAATGTCAGAAATGTATATTTGTGAATGTTGAGATGTTATATTGGTTTCACTGGTAAAAATAAATAATTGAAATGGGTATATATTTGTTTTTTGTTAAGTTGCCTAATAATTATGCACAGTAATAGTCACCTGCACACACAGATATCCCCCTAAAATAGCTATAACTAAAAACAAACTAAAAACTACTTCCAAAACTATTCAGCTTTGATATTAATGAGTTTTTTGGGTTCATTGAGAACATGGTTGTTTTTCAATAATAAAATTAATCCTCAAAATACAACTTGCCTAATAATTCTGCACTCCCTGTATAATGTATAATATCTAATCATATAAATATTTCCTTACTTTTGTATAGAGACTTATTTTTTTTAGAACGCATCATGTCACATGTCTAAAGTTATTATTACCTCTTGTTTATAGTTGATGACACCAAGGTCTTGTGTCAGATATTGCTTGAAGCCTATAAGCAATGGACTATCCAAGGAATGTTTATTGTAAAGACCCGCTTCAGTGGCCTTCTTCCTCAGTGGTGTCTGCCAATTGATCTTTACTTCCCTGAAAAATTACATAAAATAGCATCAGTAAATATTCATAAATAGCATAACATTTAGTCCTTCTATCAGCTTGAGGAAAAACTGCCAAATAGAATAACATAACAGAAAGGACTTGCTAGACTGATTAGAACGTCTACATTACAAAGAACGGGAAATACAATTTCTATATTTAAAAGTGAGAAATTGAGAAGAAAAGAAAAATAAGTTATACAATGGAGAATCAGATGGTTGGGTTAAATGAACAAGAGAAAATATTGCAAAAAAGTGAGTCAATAGCTGGACAATTGAAAGATAAAAAAGAAAGAATGAAGAACACAAGAGGAAAATATGAGCGCTAAACTAAATATACTAACTTCTCTACAGCTGAATCATGACCAGCTCCTAGGAAGTAGTTAAAGAGACAGTCTAGCAAAAATGTATCTTTCATGACTCAGATAGAATATGCAATTTTAAACAACTTTCCAATTTAATTTTATTATTACATTTACTTTGTTCTCTTGGTATTCTCAGTTGAAAGCTAAACCTTGGTAGGCTAATATGCTAATTTTTAAGCCCTTGAAGCCTGACTATTATCTTAGTGCATTTTGACAGTTTTCACAGCTAGAGGGCATTAGTATATGTGTGTTATATATGAATAACATTGTACTCCTGCCGTGGCATTACTTATGAGAGGGCACTGAATGACTAAAATTCAAGTCTGTCAAAAGAACTGAGATAAGGGTGCAGTCTTCAGAGGCTTAAATACAAGATAACCACAGATGTAAAACGTATATTAATATAACCATGTTGGTTATGTAAAACTGGGGAATGGGTAATAAAGCGATTATCTATTTTTTTAACAATAACATTTCTGGAGTAGACTGTCCCTTTAACTATTTAATTCACATAACACATTTAATGAATGTTTGTCATATTGTAAACTTACGGTTGATATAAATCACTGGTTCTTTCCTGTTGTTCTTCTTCTTCCTCTTCATCTTGTTCTTCCTCTTCTTCCTCTTCTTCTTCCTTTTGTTCCTCAATGATGTCTTCTCTCTCGTCATGTTGATAATGCTCTATGTGTCTGGGTTGTACAGTTCTGAAAAAAATTAATAATTATATAAACATTATGTTTCTATACATTCTATATGATGAAACTGGTTCTACAAAAACAGGACAATTATTAAACTTTAATAACTAAAAAACTGTTTAGTTTATGCACAAGTCCTAAATTGTGCACAAAATAAATTTTTCTCAGAGTTATTTATTAAATAAATGTATAACAGACTGTTTTATTTTACTTGTGTTTTAAGATGCTTGTTTTTCTCTGACATGAAGTTGGTGTAATCAGCCAGAACACTTCCCTTGATTACACCTAGGTATTGATTTTACCTCAAGCTGATATTTGATCACATTTGGTTTATTTTAACACATCTCACATATTATTATTTAATTTTTTGCTGGATATACATTTAAAACAAATAAGTTTAACTCAAGCTGATTTTTTGTTACTTATGACTATCTTTAATCATTCACAATGGAATCCTTGTCCTATATGATTTTAATATTGAAAATAGAGATTTGTTTTAAAACAAGAAATTATTTTTCCACAAAAAAAATCAAATTAAGTGGATTTTACCAATTATTAGACAACATTAAACTATATAAATTTACTCAAATACATTTTTAAGGACATAATGTCTTTTGAGGTCTAGAATACTGCACCTATGCATGAGGATAAAGCTAAAACTTGACATCTAGACATTAGCAACTATTTTTCCTGAGCTGGACACTCCCCTAAATTGACTAAGTCCTCTACAGCTTAAACTTGACCAGTTTCTAGAGGTAAATGATAATGGGAGTGAATAAGGTACAGGTTAAATCTGTTACTATATTAATAATAGATAGACATTATCAGGCCCATTTATCAAGCTCCGTATGGAACTTGAAGGGCCGTGTTTCTGGCGAGTCTTCAGACTCGCCAGAAACACAAGTTATGAAGCAGCGGTCTAAAGACCGCTGCTTCATAACCCTGTCCGCCTGCTCTGAGCAGGCGGACAGGAACCGCCGGAAATCAACCCGATCGAATACGATCGGGTTGATTGACAGCTCCCTGCTGGCGGCCGATTGGCCGCGAGTCAGCAGGGGGCGGCGTTGCACCAGCAGCTCTTGTGAGCTGCTGGTGCAATGTTAAATGTGGAGAGCGTATTGCTCTCCGTATTTAGCGAGGTCTTGCGGACCTGATCCGCAGTGTCGGATCAGGTCCGCAAGCCCTTTGATAAATGGGCCCCTTCGATAGGGAAAAAACTATTAATACTTACTTTGTTGCTTTTTCCATTTTACAAAGAAGAGTTGTTCAACCTGCAAAAAATGATATTATAAAGAGAGAGAGTGATAGATGGAAATAAAATAAATAAATAAATAAAGCAATAGTTATAGAGTTTGATAGAGATAGATAGATAAATGGATGGTAGATTAGAAATAGGAATTTGAATATCAGCAATGAAAATTCCTATAATATCCAGTAAGCAAGCAAGGAAGGCTTAGCAGTAGACAAGAGTGTATGTGGCCTCTCTGAAATCTAGCAACATTTATACCCCAGTTTACTAACAAGTGTTATATTTTTAAAGATGTCAGCCAATGGGAATGGTTTACAAAATGTCTTTGAAGCTTAATATTACACAGCTCCATATACATGGGCAGAATACTTCACACTTAGACATCAGCAATAATGAAACTCATATGTACATAATCCTTTGCAGGTGTTGGTGGCTATGTGTTTGATGCTATACATATATTTCCTGAGGATGCCAAGTTACAGGTGTGAAGTATTCACCCCACCCATTGCTGAGCATATATTTTATAATAGAGTTTTTGTAAAGGGTCCTATTGCCTAAATATTTTGTAATTTATATATTAAACTATTTTTTTATTCAGAATGGTCTTATCTGTATTTGTCACAGACTAATGTATTTAATACATTGGGTTGTATGTGTATTAAAAGGAGAGAGTAAGCCGAGCTTCAAATTTTATCTCAGGCTGTTATATGAGGCCTGGAGTGGCAAATTCCCAATTGTAATGTTTATACACTGTACATATATGTTTTACCTCCATCTGATTTAGTATATTCATTTTACTAAACCTTTAACTATTAATATAAATTGGTTTGGAGGTGTATTTAAAGAACCAGTTAACACAGCAGGTTACAATAATGAATCGATTCCTTATAAAATATTGAGTATGTGTAACTGTACCTTAGCTATTTCCATCATAATGTCTCCTAAAATGATTGTTTTAAACTTTTGCATGTTTTCCCTGTCCTCCCATGTCACAGGGGTGAGATTTCCAAATGAAAAATGCATATACGTAAATGCATTTTTCATTCACTGCGCAACCGCAACCGGAAGTGGCATCACCGGCACATCGGCATTGCACTTCTTTGGTGGAGCAGTGCACATAAAAGGATGTGCACTGTCCACAGAAGCAGAAGAATGCCTGTCTGTCATGAAGACCTGACTGCTTGTCAATTTGGCATGTAGGTTGTATTATGGGGCTGCTCTGCAGATACACCAATTTTTACTATAATACACATATTTTTTCACTGTACATAAAACCAAATGTTCCTTATATATGAATGTAAAGATTTGTCAATCTTTGCATCCTTTACTTTGTAATATATTTGAATTATTTGCATGTGTTTATATTTATCAAATATATTACATATTTTGGTCTGTTTGAGATATATTTAAATATATATATATATATATATATATATATATATATATATATATACAGAGAGAGAGAGAGAGAGACAGAGAGAGACATACAGTTTAAAGATAGATAGATAGATAGATAGATAGATAGACAAGGGTAATACTATTGTTTTAGGTTTTAATCAGTGACGTGCAGTGACGTCAGAGGCTGGTGAGGCAGTGGCTAGGATACGCCTTCATTCTTTAGATATCTGTTACAAACTGCTATTTGTGACTGGCCCTTTAAATGGAAGGTTGCCCTGCTTCCCTGGATTTTGGAGAAGCCTATTTGCCAGCCTCCTTCCTCATGACTATGGCCCCTGGAAGATTGTGCCCCTGAGAGTATATTGACTTTTGTTGGGTGTGTGTGGCCCTTTGGGAAACGTCTGGGGACATATTGTGACTCTGGTGAACAATGCCCCCTTTAAGACTATGTCCCCAGACCTGTGAAATGACTTGTCCCTGGCTTTCTCCCACTTGGTTCAGTTTCATTGTGTGCCATTAAGAGTTAAATTTTGTTCAGCTTCAAGAAACCTATTCTAAATACAAGTCTGCTGGGATTAGCTCTAATTAGGTTTAGTGATCAACTTTCCCATTGTCTAATCAGACTAGTATTGATAAGGTGGACTGCATTGTTTTATTGTGTGTAATGTTATCTGCTGAAGTAAATGTTGTGGCCTGTCAAAGGGAGTGTCTCTCTATCGAATATCAAATGTGTGATGGGGGATTTTATGCCTCCCCCTGAGAGTGTCCTGTTTGCATGTAACCTCAATAAAAAGCAGGCTGTGTGCTCCAGCACATGAGACCTATTTTCTGTCCCTCTAACTTGCAGCTTTGACTCATGTTTGTAGGGGACAGCTTCAGCTAATATCACTACAGGGATTGCTGACTATGGTGCTGATGATTCTTTGGTGAGCGCTAGGAGCATCCTTTTCTACGGTCCAACTTCCAGCCAGCCTGGAGGCAACCGTAACATTTGGCGGCAGCGGTGGGATTGGCGTCCTAGCGCAAGGAGCAGCACCACAACAGCACTGGTATCGTAGGAAAGTTATTGAGGGCAACGCTAGCCACTGCGCAGCGTCCCTACCTACAGCAGCATGGAGCTGACAAGATACTGGTCAGAACCCTGTGAAGAGCACCTCAACCTGATCCGTCGCTATGAGGGCGCGGATTTCGTTCCAGAGGTAAAGAGGCGGCTAGTCCGATATGGTCCAGACCCTGCGCAGGAGGTAGTCAGTCGCCTCATCCGGGAATTGGCTACTGAGAACGAAGCGGCACGAGCCTTTGAGCGCCAACTGTGGAGTTTGAGGGTCTGGACACCTGGTCTCCAGCGAGAAAGTGAGTCACAGGGAGCGGAGAGCAACGACCTCCCTTCCCAGCGGCAGCCAGAGTTACAGGGAGAGGAGAGCAGCGACCTCCCTCCCCAGCGGCAGTATACCGTGCAGAGGGAAGAGACAACCAGTCCCCTTCCCCAGCCAGAGATACCAGAGGCAGCAGGCCTCATAGACTGGTCCTGGGAGGACCCCCAGCAGGCAGGTGGAGATGGGTCCGCAGTCTCTCTACCGGCCCTACAGGGATGCTGGGCAGGCGGCCCAGATCCCCAGCGACAGACCCAGCTACAGGGAGGGGAGAGCATCGACCTCCCTCCCCAGCCGGAGTGTGCCTTCCAGGGAGAGGAGACAACCGGTCTCTCTCCCCAGCCGCAGCATGTTCCACAGGAAGCGGAGAGCATCGACCTCCCTTCCCAACGGCCACCGGAGTATCAGGAGGAGGAGGTAAGCCAATCTCCCCCTCCCCAGCTAACTCCTAACTTGGGCCCAGGGTTAACAGTGGAGATGTTAACCCCCACTGACCCCCACGTTCCCTTTGCCACCGGGCAGGACTATGCCCCAATTCCCCCAGCAGAAGAGCTGGCATCAGAACAGAGCGCTGCTGGCCTCTGCCCTACAGACCCCCTTGTTACAGGACTGGCCTGCAAACCCCCTCACCCCAGCAGAAGCGCTGGCACCAGGGCAGAGTGCCGCTGGCCTCTGCCCCCCAAGTACCATCAGCTATTTGCACAGCTGCGCCAGGAAGGCAGAGGATGCTACACTTTCATCCTATAACCTGGAACCTACAGGCCAGTGCTACTTGTTGTGGGGGGGCTGCTTTGCTGCTAGTGTTTATTTGTGGGTGGGTTGCGAGACTAACTTAGGCACTGACCGACAGAAGGTCAGGTGCCTTGTTAGTCTCCCTCCAAAAGGGGAGATATGTTACAAACTGCTATTTGTGACTGGCCCTTTAAATGGAAGGTTGCCCTGCTTCCCTGGATTTTGGAGAAGCCTATTTGCCAGCCTCCTTCCTCATGACTATGGCCCCTGGAAGATTGTGCCCCTGAGAGTATATTGACTTTTGTTGGGTGTGTGTGGCCCTTTGGGAAACGTCTGGGGACATATTGTGACTCTGGTGAACAATGCCCCCTTTAAGACTATGTCCCCAGACCTGTGAAATGACTTGTCCCTGGCTTTCTCCCACTTGGTTCAGTTTCATTGTGTGCCATTAAGAGTTAAATTTTGTTCAGCTTCAAGAAACCTATTCTAAATACAAGTCTGCTGGGATTAGCTCTAATTAGGTTTAGTGATCAACTTTCCCATTGTCTAATCAGACTAGTATTGATAAGGTGGACTGCATTGTTTTATTGTGTGTAATGTTATCTGCTGAAGTAAATGTTGTGGCCTGTCAAAGGGAGTGTCTCTCTATCGAATATCAAATGTGTGATGGGGGATTTTATGCCTCCCCCTGAGAGTGTCCTGTTGCATGTAACCTCAATAAAAAGCAGGCTGTGTGCTCCAGCACATGAGACCTATTTTCTGTCCCTCTAACTTGCAGCTTTGACTCATGTTTGTAGGGGACAGCTTCAGCTAATATCACTACAGGGATTGCTGACTATGGTGCTGATGATTCTTTGGTGAGCGCTAGGAGCATCCTTTTCTACGGTCCAACTTCCAGCCAGCCTGGAGGCAACCGTAACAATATCCTTTGTTGAAGAAATAGCAATGCACATGGGTGAGCCAATCACATGTGGTATCTATGTGCAGCCACCAATCAGCAGCTACTGAGCATATTTAGATATGATTTTCAACAAAGGATATCAAAAGAATGAAAAAAATAGATATTAGATGTAAATTGGAAAGTTATTTAAATTTGCATATGGGATTGATATGGGTTTCATGTCCCTTTAAATGGTGTCTTGGAAAACTGGTCAACTTAGTAAACATCTGATTTTAGTCTAAAAGGATTGTAACAGAAACTCTTGCCAGATAACACAATGCTTGCTCTGATTATGAGATCTAGAAATCCATGCCCATTAAAATATGTTTAAAACATACTTTTTTACTTTAATGCTGCAAATTATGCTTATAGATTCTTTCATTATACAGTAAATATAAAAATGTCTTGATCCAGTGGCAGCTGGTGAAATTTAAAGATGGTGGGGCGCTTGGCCTCACCCCTTTAAATAAAGCCACACCATCAGATGGCACTATCAATTAATTAATTAAATAAATAAAAGGTAGACAGAAACACAGAAAAGCATTCGGGGGGAGAGGGAGAGACAGACGGGGGAGAGAGACACAGAGGGTTAGAGAGAAAGAGAGAGAGACACAATCACACACAGAGGGGTTAGAGAGAGAGAGAGAAAGAGAGAGAGACAATCACACACAGAGGGGTTAGAGAGAGAGAGAAAGAGAGAGAGACACAATCACACACAGA